>NC_090730.1:2243735-2341235 GCF_036898095.1 Palaemon carinicauda | reverse complement strand
CAGAGGGAGTTCTCAAAGGTCAGCCTTCCTCGAAGAAAAACATGAGAGAAGCAGTCAACGTTACTCCAGAAGTTTTTCTGGTCATTGACAGTGATTTGGCCTCTAACTTTGATACCAATACAAAGTTAAGAAGGTATTTGTCGGTATTCTGGAATGCAGTAAACCAGCGATTTGCAACAATCTCAGACCCGTCAATCAACCTTGTCCTAGTAGGCGCCTTATACATCAGGGAGACCAAATATGAAAAATTTATCAACGAAAATATTTTACTAAATAATTACATCCATGGAGAAAACACTCTCAATTCCTTCAGCGACTGGCTTTTCACAGAGGTCGATCATTTCCCTGATCATGACTTGGCCTACTTGATGACGGGAAAAGACATGGCTGACGTTGAAAACGGTGTCATTCAGGGAGGGTTGGCTGGAATTGCCTGGAAAGGAGCAGCTTGTGTGACAAGTGCTTCACAGAAACGGAGTTTCAACTCGGGCATGGGTGAAGACCAGGGTGCAACCTATGCGGGTGTCATGACAGCTGCTCATGAGGTTGCCCACAATCTGGGTTCCCCACATGACGGAAAGGATGGTGCTGAGGCTTGTCCGTGGGATGATGGATTCATCATGAGTTATGTGGCTGGCAGTCCTAATAAGGTATTCTTCTCTTCTTGTTCACAACAGCTCATGAAGGACTACATGCTGACTACTGATGCTGAGTGTCTGAGCAGTCTTGCAGTGGGAGCCAACATTCCCCTTTCTCCTACATTACCAGGAGAACTGATCACCATGGACCAACAGTGTCAGAAAAGCACTGGGAAAGACAACGCTTACGCTTCAAAGACTGCCGATGAGGATTCGCTTTGTGTCAAACTGGAATGTCAGTGGCAAGTGAAGGAAGGCTACCAAATCTGGACCTACACACAGAGTAGTGGAAGACCTGCTGCAGAAGGATCAGCCTGCAGGAGTGGTGGAAAATGTATCAATGGCTCTTGCCAATAAAATTTTTGTTTATGAATTCTATTAGAATTGATATTTTGAGATTATTTTCACTTAGTATTTTGTCTATGTGAATAAATGACTGACTTTAGATTTATTCCATTAGAACTAATATTTTGAGAAATTTGTTCATGCAAAACTTTGCTATGTGATTAAATGATGCATTGTAATTCTTTGTTTTTATTCATTCTAAAAACTTTAATCATGCTTCAAAGCTTAACCTAAATTTCCTATTTGGGCATTTCGGTGTTGTTTTTAGGACTACTAGGTATAGCCTAGGTCTACCTCCCATAGACCTAGGACACAGAGCTTTTTTGGAAGAGGTATTCTAAAGAGTGATGTATATACAGTATTTTATGTCATCCAAAGAGCTTTTTGTAAACTGTATGCATATCACATGAACAAAGTCAGAATGGGTAATTACACTGTGATGCAATAAGCCTCAGTCAGAAATAGTACTATCTTTCAAGCAAAACCGAGGAATATTAAGATTAAATGTATAGTTTTATAATTATCAACCTACCGGTTACTGTGTTCATAATTATCTTAAGTAGAGTATAGCCTACCAGACAATCGGCAGATGTTGCTTTAGTTTAGGCATATAATTATGAGCCAATGGTTAAAAAACCCTTATGTATAAGCTGTGATCTTTTAGTACAATTTTTGCTATAAAACATGTACAAAAATAGTGTGATGTTTGGTATTAGGCAATTAATATTATCCATTCTGTTGGTCTCTATAATATGACAATTGGAGAAAACATTGACTGTGTGATGCAAGTGTGTTGCCATTGCTTAAGAAAAAGATAAAGGAAATAGTTACTTTTGACTTGATAAAATGAATCATGAAAATGAACAGTTTTTGACTAAAAATTTACAAATCTCAATGATCTTCCTGATAATGTAGTTCAATCACTGAAATTTCAAAAGTACTAAATGGATGTAAATTCTGTTTTGTTGTGAATCTCACATGAGTTTAGCTACATAGTACATTTATTTTTCGTCCTTCCTAACACACATATGTTAATGACAATGAATACCTATTAATTAAAAACGAAGGATTTTGATACCGGTAGAAGTTTATCTTTAGTAAACACCCCAATTCAGGAAACTATCCTACAGAGCATCAATCAACAGAACAAAAAAAAATTAATAAATTATGTACAGTAATGGAGATACTTTTATTAATTGAGGATAGTATTGAGGATAAAAATGAATTGTGCTTCATGTGTGTATAATAAATATTGAATTAGATAAAAAGAAATAAAAAACAACTAATATAAAGAAAAGATTTTGAATACATGAGGTGCCGTTACAAAGGATAAGCCTCACACCTCTGATCATTGGCAATTTGTCAGCTATCCGGCACAGTGTAAAACCCGGACGTCGGACGTCGGACGTCGGATGCCGTCCAGGAGAATAGAAAATCGCTTGTATCACCGGGAAAGACGCGAAAATACACCTCTTTTTTGTGACTGGTAATGTTCACTGATACTTTCTGTTATTTTCTGAATAAATGTTCGAAAAATATTGATTTATTTTCATTTTATTGAGAATAATCTCAATCGGACGTCAACATTACACTATCTAACTGCCCGCTATTTTACCCAGTTAGTGTAATGTTGACGTCCGATTGAGATTATTCTCAATAACATGAAAATAAACCAATATTTTTCGAACATTTATTCAGAAAATAACAGAAAGTATCAGTGAACATTACCAGTCACAAAAAAGAGGTGTATTTTCGCGTCTTTCCCGGTGATACAAGCGATTTTCTATTCTCCCGGACGGCATCCGACGTCCGGATTTTACACTGTGCCCAGCTATCCAGTAGTACCAGGTATGGAGATTTATCCCTAGATATGAGAATTTATCCTTAGATTTGGGGTTTTTGGATGACGTGACCGTATTCTGTGTATATCTCTCTGAGGAAGAAAGAGATGAGTAAACCTTTATATTGTTGCAATTAGTTTACTTATAATTATATGAAGTATAGTGATTAATTTCTATATTAGTAAAGCCTACACGATCAGAAGAAAATATATTTCTGGAAATGGGGATTTTTGGGTGGTTTTGGGGATTTTTTATCACGAGGTTTAGGGATTTTTAGGCTAACCGATCTGGCAACACAGCAGGCAGCAGCTACCATTTTGGATTCCTTGAAAGGTAAATACTAATTTTGTGCAAATATTTAATGGAAATAATGTTCAGGAAGTTTAAATATTAACACCTATTGCCGATAATATGATAATTCGTGTGCAGTCCTATTTAGGTAAGAATGTTTCCAAATAATCGTGTTATATATCTTATAACTTATTCCTTGGGATGATTTGTTGTATTATCCTGTTTCGCAGGGGATAATTCTGCTTTATCCTAAAGCAGATCCTGAGAAAATATTGTACAGGTAACCCTCGGGGTCAATTCTAGAAATTACACTGGCAATTAGCTGTTATTGTATAAATTTTATACTTTAAATAATGAACCCTTATAGTTAGGCTTACTTGATTTGGTATATATTAACACCAACGCCTGTCTAATAAACCTATTCATAACCCCTCGCCATTTTTTTTCTTTCAAAAGCTCCTTCTTATACAGTAGATAATTTTAGTTGCTATAGCAAACAGTCTTAAAGAAAAATTTGTTTTAAGTTTGCATTTTCTCATCTATAGAACCGTGCTGACATTGCAATTATTGCCTAACAGATCAGTCAACACTTTCATTAACACGATTTTGTCTAATCGTTGGTAAAATTATAGTTACACACCCAACAACATTTTGAACTGATAAAAGTTTTTCCTGTAGTAATTAATGTGCTTTCTCTGAATTTGACCTTCATTTCAACAGCAAATAAACTAAAAACCCTTTAGATCATCTAAGAACAGGGATATTTTTCAGAAATCTAATTTGTTTTGCTAGCTGTGCACATGCGGAAAAAGAAAAACATCAAGCTCCTATGTACTGGCAAGCGGTACTTGTTGAGCTGCGCATGCAAACTCCATTGGTTATTATTTCTCTGAGAAGAAGAGGAAGTAGTCTGGAATGACCAATTAATGTAGCTTTGTGTTTCCAATGTTCCTCTGTGTTCCCAAGGAGGTTACTTAATTTACTACTCCAAGGGAATACCTGAGGACTAACCCAGGCGGAGGATTGACCCACAATCTCTGGTAAAACTGATCCCGAGTGGTTTGCAGTCCTCCACAATGTTTTTTTTTTTTTTCTAAAGCTAATTTTTTGGTATTATGTGATTTTATTAAGGAAAAGTTTAATATTTCATTGATATTTCATTTACTGTTTTTTATCAAATATTTTGTGTTTATAGGGTATGAATATGTAATTAAAAAGGGTGCAGAACCTAACAAACCCACTTAACCTAACCTAGAAGTTCCCAGGTCACAACCCCTAGCCCGGGGGCATGCCCCTGGACCCCCTTCCCAGGTCACAATCCCCCTGACCCCCTTCCCAGGTCACAAGCCCCCGGACCTCCTTCCCAGGTCACAAGCGCCCGGACCCCCTTCCCAGGTCACAAGCGCCCGGACCCCCTTCCCAGGTCACAAGCGCCCGGACCCCCTTCCCAGGTCACAAGCGCCCGAACCCCCTGCCCAGGTCACTAGCCCCCGGACCCCCTTCCCAGGTCACAACCCCTATCCAAGGTTCTACCTGCAAATATATAAAATTTATCAATGACTGTAATAGAAGTTTTTATTACAACATATAAGTTTTAATGTTATATGGAATCCATATGTTGTTATATTTAATAAAATAACTTTGATAATAAATGCACTATAGTATAAACATTGTGGGTCAGTCCTCCAAATCAATCTGGGTTAGTTTTACCAGAGATTATGGGTCAATCCTCCGCCTAGGTCAGTCCTCCGGTTACCCCAAGGGAGATAAATACCAAGAGCAACGGTATGTGTCAGAAAGATTTGTACGTTCCAGGATCATACGCAACATAGAGTTTTAAAGTACTGTATGTAGTGTCTTCTACAGTAGTTGGATACCAGCCTCTCCCTTTTATTTCTTCCGAGAGTTCTATAAGTCTTGTAGGTAGACGGCAGCCTAGCAGAAGGATCGTAGGGGATTGTACCAAGCGAGATATTCACTTCCCCTAATCCTAGGTGCCCAGTCCTTATGAGACTGGTCAACAGCCATGCCATGTTGAAATATGTTTGGCTGGTTATTACCTAGAGAGGCAACATTAGGTGTTGTCAGACTCGCCAAAGCCTCCTACGCTTCAGGGAATGGATTGTTCAAGTTGCAGGGTACCCGTTGCACATTTCCATCAGCTCTGCACCAACATAATAAGGGTTTATGAGAGCAGAGAGCTTTCCAATGCTCTAAGGCTAATCTTCAGCACAAAATCTCCACTCTTCAGGAAAGGATAGCAACTAGGGGACCTTCCAGTTGTCCTCGTGTTTCAGTCAAAACAGGTAACCTCTCTTCTAGCTTTAATAACTTTCGTGAAACCATCCGCATTACATATCCACAAGCAGCAGAAAGTCTTGATGATTCAATTTCAATGTAGGCCCATGAAGCTTGGAAGTGCCAGATAACCTTTACAGCCCACTATCTACTTGAATACTGTATACCCACAAGTCTTTGGACACATTTTTTCTCGGAAATGTGGTAGGTGCTCGGCAGGCTGTGTAGTGTACCTAGTTCCTTACAAGACAAGAAGTGTTTTGTCTAAGATAACAGTCGCATTGTTAGACTAGGATAAAAGATGTACAGTACTGTGTTTGATCCTTTTTTTTTCCTCCCTTATTTCCCCTTTTTTTTTTTTTTAGGTGAAATGGTCCTGGACATTGGATCCAGGTAAACTTGAACAGAGAGCACTGTTCTCTCACTAATAATATACAGTATAATTATATCCCCACTTCCTCCTTAAGAGGGGGAGAATGGTTTGTATATAAAACCCTTTACTTTGTATTGGCCCTACATTGATAGTATATCCATACAGGGATATTAGGTTCTTCTGTGACCATTTATCCATAGACAGAGACCTAGCCTAACCTTTGATATCCGTCTCTTAAAGTTAGAAGGTAGCAGGAGTCTACACCTCGGAGTTCTTGAGATCCATCGTTTTTAAACCACACAATATGGATATAGGAACTTCCACTCACCTAATGATGAGTCTCATATTAAAAGGCAAGGGTTTGTATTTGTGTAAGAAGAAATTGCAAATTTAAAGGTAATTTGTATTTTTCCTAACTACACAAATCTGAGTCTAATAATGTTCCAACTTCTCGTCTTGACTGCCCCGCAAGCTTCCCCCGCCACCCGCCAGTGACTACTGACACACCTCGTTAAAATTAAGACAGCTCAGTTCTAGTCGACCTGGTATCATATCCCTATTAAAATATCCAGTTTTATATAGTTTGAAATAATACAAATTACATTTTTCAATATTAAACTTAGCCGGTGATCATGTAAGCTGCAACTCTGTTGCTCGACAGAAAAACCTACGGTCAAAATACGCCAGCGATCGCTATGCAGGTGGGGGTGTACATCAACAGCGCCATCTGTCGAGCAGGTACTTAGTACTCCAAGTAAACAAAGAACCAATTTTCTTTCCATTTATTATAAACATATAAAAATAAATTTTTATGTTTTGTTTATATGCGACCTTTCCTGATAGTAGGCGGTCCTAACTTGGAACCGAAGTTAATCAACGTTGAGCCCGTTATATCGTATTTAGCCTTTAAAGAATTTAAAACTTTTTAAATTTAATGTTTTATGAAAGAATTTCTTTGATAGTCTTCGTACTGTTTTCAAAGATGAACTAACGTTTAGTTTTTTAGACTACGCAGTTGTTGACGTTCAGGACGTTCAACATGCGCTCTATCGTTACGATAGAGAGAGAGTGTATCACGGTTTCACTTTGCAGTAAGAGTAAATCGATTCTGACGTTTCGTTCATTCTTTCTTAGCTTAAATGTTTTAAATTCTAAATTAAAGGAACTTTTTATTTGGAAAACCTTTCAGTTTTTTCCTTTAGTCAAATAACATGTTTTTTTGACGATATATAATTGGGCTCTTCTCTTAGGTGCGAAATCAAGAGAGAAAGAGAGAGAGAGAGATAGAGACGGAGGGAGAGAGAGGAGAGGAAACGTTCCGTTCAAGCGGGTAACGTTGTTCTCGTGTTACTCTCCTCCCTAGTCGCTGTACGGGGAAGAAGGTAAAACGTTTCTAGGGTTTTATTCTTGTCCCCAGGCTATGTGCGGTGAGAGATTGTAAACGTAGTTTACTTGAACTATTGTTTAGTCTCTTTCCCAGCCACTGAATTTTTTATCCCTATATATGTTTTCTGTTTTTTGCTAGTATTAATGAGCTGCATTATACGACTGATTTCGCAATTACTACCTTTTAATGAAGGGTAGAATTGTGTGTTTCAGGTAGAAATCAGTAAAAGTTTCGATTTCAGTGAAATAAGTGCAAAACAGAAAATCGAAGTGATAAAGTGATATGCGCAAAGTGTTACAGTGTTGCGTCCGAGGGTTCGTCTGTTTGTGCCTGTCGTTCACCTAGTCCGGGACCTCTTGCAAGCTCCCAAGCCCAGGGGAGAAGTAATGTCGACCGACTTATGGGTTCGTCAGGCCTTGATCAACGAACAGACGTTTCCCTCCGTGGTTTCGGGCGTATCTACCCAAGATCGCCCCACCCACACAAAGACGAGAGAGCCCATTTATTTCTCGTCTGCGGAAGAGGTTTCTCGTAAGAAACCATGGACCAAGGTCTCGCAGCTTATTAAGCGCAAGTCGGTCCCTTTCGCGCAAGTCCAACGGCCCAGTTGTAGCCACTGGGTCAGTTCGGACTCGCTGCAGTCTTCCGACGACTGCTCACCTCCTAAGAGAGGCAAAGCGGTACCGCATCAGGCAGTCACACCGTCTGTTGCCGCACCTGCTCCTGTAGACCCTAAGTGGTCTTTGCTGCAGACCATGCAGTCTCAGTTAACGTCATTGATGCGGGACTTTCGTGCGGAGAAGGTTGACACTGCACCAACCTCTAGCCTACAACCAACACGGTTGTGCGTCCTGTGGACGCTGAGGCGACCTTCTGCCGCACTCCAGCTGAGAGAGTCCCGCCACCCATGCGTTCCAGTGTACCCTGCCAGCCGCATGTTGACGTTCAGTAACACACGGAACCTTCCGTTGACGTTCGCGAGGTACAACAACAGTCTAAGTTGTTTTGTTTTGACGCGGTGCGTCAACCTCCGCATTTTAGAGTTGTTTTGACTGCTCAGTATAGACAGTCAAAGCAGTCTCGAGTGAACACTGTATGTCCTCACGCACCTGTTGTGGTTGACAGTTCAGTTGTTGACAGTTCACAGACTGTCAAGCAGTTACATGACGTTGCCTTCTGGTCTGCTACTAAGGCACCAGTGCTGTATGTCCTCACGCACCTGTTGTGGTTGACAGTTCAGTTGTTGACAGTTCACAGACTGTCAAGCAGTTACATGACGTTGCCTTCTGGTCTGCTACTAATGCACCAGTGAGAGACTCACTGAGATAACCTAGCTTTTATCGGACAAGGTTCCTGTAGATGAGAAGTGCTGTTCTCCCTCCTACTGATATTACCTTGAGGACTCTGTCATTTGGAGAGGAGCCTTAAGCTGCTTAGCCTCCTATGGACTTTAATTAAATCATGATGATTTTTTAAGGATCTTCGTCCGGATCTTGTAACTGCTGCTCCTCGTTCGCCTAAACGTCAGAACTTACACTAGGCCTAGCTACTTCGAAGCCGTTGTTTTTAAGCTAGTGCTCTCTCGCTCTCCTAGAGAGCGTTACGTTGGCTAGGCGACTGGTTTTTGCACCAGGAGGAGTTTTAGGGATACAGCCTTTGATTTCCCTTCTTTTAAACTGGCTTATAGAGCGAGAGTCTGATAGGACACGAGAGAAGTTCTCGGCTTGGGAGTTCATGCCTCTGCCCAGATAGACTTCTCAATTCTGGTAGACTCGCCCTGGCGCCTAGCCAGGAGACGCTCCAAGTTGTTTACAGGTCAACTTCTCAACTTTTGTCGAGCCTTTGAAGTTTTGCTGTACTATTATGTCACACATAACAAGGCTTTCAGGGATGGTAAATGGTTCCGCCTCAGTCGCTAACCCCGTCTGTTGCCACACCTGCTCTCGTAGACCCTAAATGGGCTTTGCTGCAATACATGCAGTCCAAGCTTGCGTCCTTGATAGAGGACTTAAATGCGGAGAAGAACCTTCTGGCCAACAACCTTCCAACCGGTTGGTTGTGCGCCCTGTTGACGCTGAGGTAACCTACTCGCGTCTGCCAGTTGAGGTGGTTCCTCCTTCTGGCCAACAACCTTCCAACCGGTCGGTTGTGCGCCCTGTTGACGCTGAGGTAACCTACTCGCGTCTGCCAGTTGAGGTGGTTCCTCCACCGATGCGACCCAGTGTGGGTTGCCAGTCGCACGTTGACGTTAAGCGACGCTCGGAGGTGGTTGTTGACGTTCAGAACGTTCAACAACCAGCAGAGGTGACTTGTTGTGACGCAGTGCGTCAACCTCAGCAACCCGGTAGGGTGTTGACTGCACAACCCAGACAGTCTAGACAGTTTCGGGTTGACGCTGTACTTCCTCGCGCACCCATGGTTGTTGACAGTTCACAGACTGTGCAGCAGTGCCATGATATTGCGTCCGGCTCCGTCACGCATCCACCAGTGCGACCAGATTCAGCGAGTCAGACGTTGCCCACTCCGTTGCCGTTTCCTCATCAGTTTCGGATGAGGAACCCTCTGATGAGGACGTTGCTGAACAAGACGATCAGCCCCTAGCCCTGCTATCCATCCAGAAGATGCTGAAGAAGGAACGCTGCCCAGTCAGGCTGTGGATGAGTCTGGTAGGGACACTGTCATCCGTGGATCACTTTGTGTCACTAGGAAGACTACACCTCCGTCCTCTTCTATACCATCTAGCTTTTCACTGGAAAAAGGACAAGACGCTAGAAGCGGTCTCGATCCCGGTTTCCGGAAAGATAAAGTCTTGTCTGACTTGGTGAAAGGACTATATCAACCTTAGAGAGGGTCTTCCCCTGACTGTTCAGACTCCCAACCACGTTCTCTTCTCGGACGCATCGGACGTAGGCTGGGGTGCGACATTAGACGGTAGGGAATGCTCGGGATTATGGAACTCGAGTCAAAGGACAATGCATTTCAACTGCAAGGAGCTACTGGCAGTACGTCTGACCTGGAAAAGCTTCAGGTCTCTCCTTCAAGGCAAAGTGGTGGAGGTGAACTCGGACAACACCACGGCTTTGGCGTACATCTCCAAGCAAGGAGGGACCTACTCTCTGACATTGTACGAGATCGCAAGGGACCTCCTCACCTGGTCAAAAGGTCTAGACATATCACTAGTAACGAGGTTCATCCAAGGCAACTTGAATGTCATGGCAGATTGTCTCAGTTGGAAGGGACAAATAATTCCAACAGAATGGACCCTCCACAAGGATGTATGCAAGAGACTTTGGGCCACCTGGGGCCAGCCAACCATAGATCTCTTCGCAACCTCGATGACCAAGAGGCTCCCAGTATTTTGCTCACCAATCCCGGACCCAGCAGCAGTTCATATAGATGCCTTTCTACTAGATTGGTCACATCTAGATCTATATGCATTCCCTCCGTTCAAGATTGTCAACAAGGTACTGCAGAAGTTCGCCTCTCACGAAGGGACAAGGTTGACGCTAGTTGCTTCCCTCTGGCCCGCGAGAGAATGGCTCACTGAGGTACTTCGATGGCTAGTAGACGTTCCCAGAACACTTCCCCTAAGGGTGGACCTTCTACGTCAGCCACGCGTAAAGAAGGTACACCAAGGCCTCCACGCTCTTCGTCTGACTGCCTTCAGACTATCGAAAGACTCTCGAGAGCTAGAGGCTTTTCGAAGGAGGCAGCCAGAGCGATTGCTAGAGCAAGGAGAACATCCACCCTTAGAGTCTACCAATCGAAGTGGGAAATCTTCCGAAACTGGTGCAAGTCAGTATCCGTATCCTCGACCAGTACCTCTGTAACTCAAATAGCTGACTTTCTCTTATATCTGAGGAAAGAACGATCTCTTTCAGCTCCCACTATCAAGGGTTACAGAAGCATGTTGGCATCAGTCTTCCGTCACAGAGGCTTAGATCTTTCCAACAATAAAGATCTACAGGACCTCCTTAAGTCTTTTGAGACCACGAAGGAGCGTCGTTTGGTTACACCTGGTTGGAATTTAGACGTGGTACTAAGATTCCTTATGTCAGACAGGTTCGAACCGCTACAATCAGCCTCCCTGAAAGATCTCACCTTAAAGACTTTTCCTGATATGCTTAGCCACAGCTAAAAGAGTCAGTGAGATTCATGCCTTCAGCAAGAACATCAGATTCTCATCCGAAACGGCTACATGTTCTACAACTTGGTTTTCTAACCAAACACGAGCTGCCTTCTCGGCCTTGACCAATATCGTTCGATATTCCAAACTTATCGTATGGTTGGAAATGAACTAGAAAGAGTCTTATGTCCTGTAAGAGCTCTTAAGTTCTATTTAAAAACCTTTACGAGGCCCGTCTGAAGCTTTATGGTGTTCAGTTAAGAATCCATCTTTGCCTATGTCAAAGAATGCTTTATCCTATTTTATCAGACTGTTAATACGAGAAGCTCATTCCCATCTGAATGAGGAAGACCAAGCTTTGCTGAAGGTAAGGACACACGAAGTTAGAGCTGTCGCAACTTCCGTGGCCTTTAAACAAAATAGATCTCTGCAAAGTATAATCGACGCAAACTATTGGAAAAGCAAATCAGTGTTCGCGTCTTTTTATCTTAATGTCCAGTCTCTTTACGAGAACTGCTACACTCTGGGACCATTCGTAGCAACGAGTGCAGTAGTGGGTGAGGGCTCAACCACTACAATTCCCTAATTCCATAACCTTTTTAATCTTTCTCTTGAAATGTTTTATTATTGTTTTTGGGTTGTCCGGAAGGCTAAGAAGCCTTTCGCATCCTACTTGATTTGGCGGGTGGTCAAAGTCATTTCTTGAGAAGCGCCTAGATTAGAGGTTTTGATGAGGTCCTGTTGTATGGGTTGCAACCTTTGATACTTCAGATCCTAGGGGTCGCTCAGCATCCTAAGAGGATCGCGAGGCTCCGTAAGGAAGACGTACTTAAAAAGGCAGAGTAATTGTTCAAGTCGACTTCCTTACCAGGTACTTATTTATTTTATGTTTGTTATTTTGAATAACTGCTAAAATGAAATACAAAATACTTAGCTCATAATAATGTAAACATGTTATGCTGGTCTCTACCCACCCCCCTGGGTGTGAATCAGCTTATATGATCCCCGGCTAAGTTTAATATTGAAAAATGTTATTTTTATTAATAAAATAAATTTTTGAATATACTTACCCGGTGATCATATATTAAAGGACCCTCCCTTCCTCCCCAATAGAGACCCAGTGGACCGAGGAGAAAATTGGTTCTTTGTTTACTTGGAGTACTAAGTACCTGCTCGACAGATGGAGCTGTTGATGTACACCCCCACCTGCATAGCGATCGCTGGCGTATTTTGACCGTAGGTTTTTCTGTCGAGCAACAGAGTTGCAGCTTATATGATCACCGGGTAAGTATATTCAAAAATTTATTTTATTAATAAAAATAACATTTTAAATTTTTTTTAACTATACAAAGCAGAGAGAGTAAAGGACTTGAATTTGTATTTTTAAATATTAAACTTAGCCGGTGAATATATAATAGCTGACGTCTCCGACGGCTCGACAGAAAAACACAAAAACTCGCGAGCGATCACCATGAAGATTGCGGATGTGCCCACCAGCGCCAACTATCGGCCAGATACCGCATATACATGTAAACAGCTCCAGTTCTTCTCTGTCGGTCTTGTCGACAAGTTGATTCCATTACTCGCTGTTGACCTGGAGTTTTTCGTCATTCTTGGTGAAGTACTTCTTTTTGGTTTTGAGCTTTCGCAGTGCAGGTGTTTTTATCTTCAATTAAAACTCTTGAACTCTTTTTTTTGGATAGATTTTATTGTTGATGACTTTGGATTGTTTTTGGATTTTCTTTGACTTTTCAAAATGGCTGACCCTTCTCCAATTCCTAAATTTCGTAAATGTAATGCTAGGGATTGTAACAAACGTCTTCCAAAGGCCTCTCTCGACCCACATACCGTGTGTTCTAATTGCCGGGGTAAAATCTGTTAATTAGGAGATCGGCGTGATGAGTGCGTGGTACTTTCGGAATTCGACTGGCTAGAGTTTGATAAGTATTCTCGTAAGCTAGAGAGAGATAGGGTGAGGAGAAGTTCCTCTAGATCATTAGAATTTTCCTCCTCCCATGCCCCTGAACCTAATCCTTCCCCAGTAGTAGTTGTGCCTGAACCCTCTACTAGCACTCATGAACCATCAATGCGGGATATGTTGCGTGCCATTCAAGCATTGGGCGAGAGAGTTGAATCTTTGGCTACGGACCGTAATCAACTCATGGCGGATGTAAAAGTGTTAAAGTGTCAGAGTGCCACGTTAGAAAATCGTGGGGATAAAGTGATTAGTGCGCGAAGTGTTATCAGTGTTGCGACCGAGGGTTCGTCTGTTCGTGCTTGTCGTTCGCCTAGTCCGAGACCTCTTGCAAGCTCCCATGTACCAGGGAGAAGTAATGTCGTAGGACTTATGGGGACGAGAGGCTTTAACCAACGAACAGACGTTCCCTCTATGGTTTCGGGCGTGTCTCGTCAAGACCGCCCCTACCATAAGACGAGCGAGGCGGTTTTCTCCTCGTCATCCGAAGGCTTCTCGCGTAAGAAACCGTGGAGCAAGGTTTCGAGACCCTTAAAGCGGAAGTCAGTCCCTTCAGGACAGGTCCAGCGTCCTGGTTGTAGCCATTGGGAGAGCTCTGACCCTGTGCAGTCATCGGAAGACTGCTCGCCGCCTAAACAGAAGCGTAACACGGGCTCCGAGAGTCTTAGTTTAGGCAATGTTTTGCAGTCACAGACGTTACCATCGTCTCGACCCGCACCCACTCCCGTTGATCCTAAATGGGTTGTCCTGCAGTATATGCAGAGTAAGCTTGCCTCTCTTATGGAGGAGTATACTGCTGAGCAGGTTCACGATGATCCTCGCCGTTATGCTGATCGAGATCCTGGCCGTCAGCCGTCAGTCACGTGACTTAGAGCCTCACTCGATGCAGTCCCGTGTTGACTTTCAGCCGCTTGTGGACGTTCAGCCGCTGCCGCATGCTCGTGTTGACGTTCAGGACGTTCGCCAACCAGCTAAGTTGACTTGTTTTGACGTTGAGCGTCAAGCACCGCAGTCAAGAGTTGTTTTAACTGCGCAATCTAGGCAGTCAAGGCAGTCTCGAGTTGACGTCGAGCGTCCTCCCGCTCCTGTTGTTGTTGCTAGTCAGTCCGTTAAGCAGTTACATGACGTAGCGTCCTGGACTGCTACTGATGCTCCTTTGCGTGTGGACTCTGCTTGTCAAGCATTGCCACCAAGGCAGGTCTCTCCTTTGCTTGAGATTCATCAGTTGTCGGACGAGGTTCCTTCAGATGAGGACGTTGCTGATCCTCCTCCTAATGATAATCCTTTGGACGTTTTATCTGATGTAGAAGAACCTAAGGCTGTACAACCTTCGATGGATTTTAAGAACATCATGATGATTTTCAAGGATCTTTTCCCAGATCATTTTGTTACTGTTGCTCCTCGTTCGCCTCCGTCTGAGTTTGCGCTAGGCTTAGCTGTTACCAAGCCTGCCTTTACTAAACTAGTGCTTTCTCGCTCTTCTAAGAGGGCTTTACGTCTTCTAGGCGACTGGTTGGTTACCAGGAGGAGTTTGGAGAAGACGGCCTTTGCCTTCCCACCTTTTAAGCTTGCTTCTAGATCGAGTGTCTGGTATGACACGGGAGAAGTTCTCGGCTTGGGAGTCCCTGCCTCTGCCCAGGGTGACTTCTCAAGCCTCGTTGACTCTCCCCGTCGCCTGGCCATGAGACGCTCGAAAATTTGTTGGTCCTCCTCGGACCTTGACCATCTCCTTAAAGGCGTATACAGGGCCTTTGAAGTTTTTAACTTTCTAGATTGGTCTTTAGGAGCATTAAGTAGGAAGATTTCGTCTGCTGACCAAGATGTATCCTTACTTATTATGTCCTGTATGGACAAAGCCATCCGCGATGGCTCCAATGAGCTCGCCTCCACCTTTACGTCGGGAGCGTTGAAGAAGAGAGAAACCCTTTGCTCTTTCCTTTCAGCAGGAGTTACTCCCTGTCAAAGATCGGAACTGCTCTTTGCTCCCTTATCGGCTGCCTTGTTTCCACAACAGCTGATTAAGGACATTGCTGCTTCGCTTGTGCAGAAGGACACACATGACCTGATGGCTTCTTCTGCTCGCAAGGGAGCTCCTTCTTCATCCTTTGTTGTGAGACTCAGAATCGAGACTCCTGCGCCTAGGTTTATCCCGCCCTTTCGTGGCAGAGCTCCCAGCAGGGGAGGCTCTCGTGCCGAGGGAAAGAGAGGTAAGAAGAGAGGAGCCAAGTCCTCCCGTGGCAGAGTCTGACTGCCCACGTCCTCAGACAGCGGTAGGGGCCAGACTGAACAGCTTCTGGCAGGCCTGGGAGAAGAGGGGTGCAGACCAAGAGTCTGTTCTGTTGCTCAAGGAGGGGTACAAAATACCTTTTGTACACAGACCTCCTCTAGTAACAGTTCCCATAGACCTCTCTCCCAGGTATCGAGAGGAGTCAAAGAGACAAGCTCTACATCACGAAGTGTCTCTGTTGCTAGAGAAGAGAGCGGTGGTGAAAGTCTCGGACCTTCAATCACCGGGGTTTTACAACCGTCTCTTCCTAGTCCCAAAGCATTCAGGAGGTTGGAGGCCAGTGCTAGACGTCAGTGCGCTCAACGTTTTTGTTACGAAAACAAAATTTACGATGGAGACCACGAAGTCCGTCTTAGCAGCGGTCAGAGAGGGAGACTGGATGGTCTCTCTCGACCTGCGAGATGCGTACTTCAACATTCCTATACACCCGGATTCCCAACCGTTTCTGAGGTTTGTTTACAGGAATGTGGTGTACCAGTTTCAAGCACTGTGCTTCGGCCTCAGTCCTGCTCCTCTCGTGTTTACGAGGCTCATGAGGAATGTGGCAAAATTCCTTCATCTATCGGGAATTCGAGCCTCCCTGTACTTGGACGACTGGCTTCTCAGAGCATCGTCCAGTCATCGCTGTCTGCAGGATCTACATTGGACGTTGGGTCTGGCGAAGGAGTTGGGACTTTTGGTCAACTTAGAAAAGTCCCAACTGATTCCATCCCAGACGATTCTATATTTGGGGATGGAGATTCGCAGTCTAGTTTTTCGGGCTTTTCCGTCTGCCACCCGGATAGAACAAGCCCTGCTCAAAGTCCGACTCATGCTGAAAAGAGAACGTTGTTCAGTAAGGAGTTGGATGAGTCTCGTAGGGACTCTATCATCCCTGGAGCAGTTTGTCTCGCTAGGGAGACTTCACCTTCGCCCTCTCCAGTTCCATTTGGACTCTCACTGGAACAAGAGCAAGACTTTAGAGGCTGTATCAATCCCAGTCTCCGAACCAGTAAAAGCATGCCTGAACTGGTGGGACAGCAACATCAGTCTGAGAGAGGGTCTGTCCCTAGCAGTCAAGAACCCAAACCACGTGTTGTTCTCAGACGCGTCGGATTTGGGTTGGGGTGCGACTCTGGACGGTCGGGAATGCTCGGGTCTTTGGACCTCAGTTCAGAAGAGCGTGCACATCAACGGCAAGGAGCTATTAGCAGTCCACTTGGCCTTGATGAATTTCGAGAGCATTCTTCGAAACAAAGTGGTAGAGGTCAATTCAGACAACAACACAGCTTTGGCGTACATCTCCAAGCAAGGAGGCACTCACTCCCTCACGCTGTACGTGATCGCAAGGGACCTCCTCATATGGTCAAAAAATCGAGGCATCTCCCTGTTGACAAGATTCATCCAGGGGGACTTGAACGTCTTGGCAGACTGTCTCAGTCGGAGAGGTCAGGTGATCCCCACGGAATGGACCCTCCACAAGGACGTGTGCAAGAGTCTTTGGGCGACTTGGGGTCAACCCACCATAGACCTCTTTGCCACCTCGTTGACCAAAAGGCTCCCAATCTATTGCTCACCAGTCCCAGATCCAGAGGCGATCCACATAGACGCGTTTCTACTGGACTGGTCTCACCTGGACTTGTATGCATTCCCACCATTCAAGATAGTCAACAAGGTACTGCAGAAGTTCGCCTCTCACGAAGGGACAAGGTTGACGTTGGTTGCTCCCCTCTGGCCCGCGAGAGAGTGGTTCACAGAGGTACTTCAATGGCTGGTAGACATCCCAAGGAGTCTTCCTCTAAGGGTAGATCTCTTACGACAGCCCCACGTAAAGGATGTTCATCAAAGCCTCTCCGCGCTTCGTCTGACTGCCTTCAGACTATCGAAAGACTCTCAAGAGCTCGAGGCTTTTTGAAGGAGGCAGCCAGAGCGATTGCGAGAGCTAGGAGAGCTTCTACCATCAAAGTATACCAGTCGAAGAGGGAAGTCTTTCGAGACTGGTGCAAGTCAGCATCTGTGTCCTCTTCCAGTACCTCTGTAGCCCAAATCGCAGATTTTCTCTTACATCTGAGAAATGTTCGCTCCCTCTCAGCACCCACTGTTAAGGGCTACAGGAGCATGTTGGCTTCGGTCTTTCGACATAGAGGCTTAGATCTTTCCAATAATAAAGATCTCCAAGATCTCCTTAAGTCTTTCGAGACCTCTAAGGAACGTCGTATGGCAACTCCTGGATGGAACTTAGACGTGGTCCTAAGGTTCCTGATGTCCGACAGGTTTGAGCCATTACATTCAGCCTCCCTGAAGGATCTCACCCTCAAGACACTTTTCTTAGTGTGCTTGGCTTCGGCTAAAAGGGTCAGTGAGATTCATGCCTTCAGTAAGAACATCGGCTTTTCCACAGATAAAGCCACATGTTCACTTCAGCTTGGTTTCCTGGCCAAAAATGAACTGCCTTCTCGTCCTTGGCCTAAGTCATTTGATATACCTTGCCTGTCAGAGATCGTAGGCAACGAACTTGAAAGAGTACTGTGTCCAGTTAGAGCTCTTAAGTTCTACTTAGCTCGTACTAAGTCCTTACGAGGTGGATCTGAGGCCTTATGGTGCTCACTTAAGAAGCCATCATTGCCTATGTCAAAGAATGCTTTTTCATATTTTATCAGATTTTTAATCCGAGAGGCTCATTCTCACTTGAGTGAAAAAGACCGTTGCTTGCTTAAGGTTAAGACACACGAAGTAAGAGCTATAGCAACTTCCGTGGCCTTTAAGCAAAATAGATCTCTGCGAAGTATTATGGACGCAACCTTTTGGAGAAGCAAGTCGGTATTCGCGTCATTTTACTTAAAAGATGTCCAGACTCTTTATGAGGACTGCTACACACTGGGTCCATTCGTTGCAGCGAGTGCAGTAGTGGGTGAGGGTTCTACCACTACATTCCCTTAATTCCAATATCCTCTTAATCTGTCTCTTGAAATGTTTTTAATCTTGTTTTTGGGTTGTACGGAAGGCTAAGAAGCCTTTCGCATCCTGGTTGATTTGGCGGGTGGTCAAATGTCATTTCTTGAGAGCGCCCAGATTAGGGGTTTGATGAGGTCCTGTTGTATGGGTTGCCGCCCTTGATACTTCAGCTCCTGGGAGTCTTTCAGCATCCTAAGAGGATGGCTGGGCTTCATGAGGAAGACAGACTAACAAGGCAGAGTAATCGTCAAAGTCAGTTTCCTTACCAGGTACCTATATTTATTTGGGTTTTGTTATATTATAACTCAAAAACTCTAAGCATATACGCCGTAAACTGTATTTATACTGGTCTCTACCCACCACCATGGGTGTGAATCAGCTATTATATATTCACCGGCTAAGTTTAATATTTAAAAATGATATTTTGATTATAAAATAAATTTTTGAATATACTTACCCGGTGAATATATAAATTAAAGGCCCCCCCCTTCCTCCCCGATAGAGACCCAGCGGGATGAGAAGAACTGGAGCTGTTTACATGTATATGCGGTATCTGGCCGATAGTTGGCACTGGTGGTCACACCCGCAACCTTCATGGCGATCGCTCGCGAGTTTTTGTGTTTTTCTGTCAAGCCGTCGGAGACGTCAGCTATTATATATTCACCGGGTAAGTATATTCAAAAATTTATTTTATAATCAAAATATCATAATTAAGAAAAATGCGAATTATATCCAAAAAGTTTTATTTTTATAATTTAGACCATCTATCTTTGCAGGTATTTTTTACGAACCATGTCAGATAAAAGAGAATATCCGTAGGATGACCAGCCTTCAGTAAGACCACATCTTAGGCCATTGAGGACTTGTTGCTTGGACATGTCTTGAAATCCCCTCCTTCTTATAGACTTTTTTTGTGGTAAGTATTGCATATGAACCTTTATAAACATTGTTTAGCCATGATTAACGAATGTTCTCGATTGTCTAGATCTGTATTTGTCGCACATCTTGAATTATTTTGTCTTATTTGTAATTGATCACTGCTGATGAAAACGTCGATTAAACTCTTGCTTCTTTTACCTAGGACTTTGAAGTTGTTCCGTAACTGAGATACAAACCATACTGAAATTACGAGCCATTAATTTTTAACGAGGGTTTACTACCCATACCACTAGTTAGCCGGGGTAGGGAGGGTAGCTTGCTATCGCTCCCCCTCACACCTGTGATTGAGCTCACTTTGCTCTCGGCTCAGATGGTGGTCATACATGTCCGCTCCCATCCTTGCCGTCATATTGGCAGCCATTAACACGCCCTTTCTCCTTCTTGTAGGGGCCAACGGTGTGATAGTGTCAACAAGTGTAGTAAGTGTAGGGAGGGGTCTGCCTCCCAGTGGGAGAGGTTATCGCGATGGCGGAAGAAGTCCAAACGGGATGTTTCTCCTTCAAAGGTTGCTTCGAAGGAAGAAAAACCCAGGGCCTCTTCTTCAGTCGCCCAAACCTCCTCCGAAGCTCCTACTCGATCGGTCTCTTTCGAGAGACTGTCGAGTAGTTGTGTAGACCGAATTATTTCTAACCAATCTCGGGTCTTGAGAGATAACGTTGCTTCCCCTAGCGAAGCAGCTCCACCTCTCCTCCCGGGGGAGGCCATGTCACTAACTTCCCTCTTTCAGATTTGGTCCTCCTTGGGGCTCACAGGTTCGCCCTCCAAGGAGGTTTTGCTTGATTATATCCGCCTGGATGCTGCTGTCAAGCAATCGTCATCACCGATGCAGCTTCACCCATCTCCTCAGCCACTCCAAACTCTACGGTAGCTGACGGCTTAATTTTCCCCATTCCTGACCATCCTACGAGAGGGAAACTAAGTTCAACATCAGTCTCTCCTGCTAGTGTTTCTTCCCCTCGGGGGAGTTCACTTACAGAGACTCCTCTTCGGAGGACTGCTGAAGGTCAGCTTGCTGATCCAACGGCTCCCAGAGGGCACATCCGTCGGAAGGCTTGCCTTCCTCTTCGCCATAGAGGCCTTCCTTCACCTGTGGTAAGGAGGCGCCTCTTTGGTTCAACGTCGTCTATGCAGTCCCCCGCAGAGGAGCCTCTATACCGATCTTCCATCACTGCACCTGCATCGGTCCTGGACCTCTCTGCAGATCGTTTGCAATCTTCTTCAATGGAAAGTCGTCCTTTTAAAGGACACGTCGACCTTCCACCCAACAGACCTGCCGACCTGCCGTCGCTGTTCCTGCACGGGCCTAACAAGGCTCCACCTAAACGCGCTATTGCGCGAAAACAGACTGCACGCCACGCGCCCGCGCAACCTGACCATCGCTCATTAGTAGCTCGTCAGGCCCCATCACTACTGCTCGCCCTAACACAGGACAGCAACCTAAAGCGCTTAAGTGCCAATATGCGCCTACGCGCCCACAGGAGCAAAGCTCCACCACACGCTATGCGCGCCCACATGCACACATGCACCAATGATCTCCTGCACCCACTACGCTCACGCGCCCTGCACCCACTGTGCTCTCGCGCCCTGCACCCACTGTGCTCTCGCACTTTGCACCCACTGTGCTCTCGCACCCTCCACCCACTACGCTCACGCACCCTGCACCCACTACGCTCACGCACCCTGCGCCCTGCACCAACTGCGTTCACGCGCCCTGCACCCACTGCGCTCATGCGCCCTGTACCCACTGCGCTCACGCGCCCTGCACCCACTGCGCTCACGCGGCCTGCACCCACTGCGCTCTCGCACCCTGCACCCACTGCGCTCTCGCACCCTGCACCCACTGTGCTCTCTCACCCTGCACCCACTGCACTCACGCGCCCTGCACCCACTGCACTCACGCGCCCTGCACCCACTGTGTTCACGCGCCTGCTCCCACGCGCCAACGATCTCCTATGCGCCAGCGCCCACCTGCGCGCCAACACCCAACTGTGCGCCAACATTCTCCCGCGCACCATTGTTCTCCTGCGCGCCAGCGCCCTCCCGCCCGCCAACATGCACGCCCTACATCACGCTCTCCTCAGCGCCATATTGCGCGCCATCCTACGCGCCAGGTAAAACCAGCTCGCCAACTTTCTCCTGCACGCAAGTTTATGGATGAGACAGCCATGTTGCCCTCACCCGCGCGCCATCTCTTACCAATGCAACACCGCTCACCTGCGCGCACCATTCGCACTCGCGCCATCCATCTCCTAAGGATGCGTGCCAACATTCTCCCACGCGGCCATCATAAATCTACTGCACGCCCGTGCGCTAGGGGACATTCTCCTGCGCGCGTGCGCCCTAAGTCTTTGGCAGACGCGCGCGAACACGCTCCCGCGTGCACATCGTAATTCTCCTGTGCGCCCGCGCGTGCCGACAGTCTCCCTTGCTTGAGTGCCATTATTCTCCCTTGCGCGAGCGCCATTATTCTCCCTTGCGCAAGCGCCATTATTCTCCCTTGCGCGAGCGCCATTATTCTCCCTTGCGCGAGCGCCATTATTCTCCCTCGCGTGAGCGCCATTATTCTCCCTCGCGCAAGTGCCATTATTCTCCCTGGCGCGAGCGTCAATATTCTCCCACCCGCAAGCATCAATATCTCCCGTGCGCGAGCCTGCGCATCACAAGGAATGACGTCCAGCAAGGTCGCCATTGCCTCATTACCCTCCCCGCAAGCGCATACCACTGCGCATTGTGGGAGAAGGGAAACTTCCAGAGGGGTTCAGGATCCCAAAGCTACCAAAGGCGAACCCACCTATTCCAGTGACTCCTCCCAGGGATCCTTCAATCCCTTTCCCTTCAGGGGGTATGTCTGACAGAGCGTCTGTCAGCCAACAGCCCTGGTTCAGTGCCCTGATCAGAGCCATAACTCAGGCTTTCAAGGCTGTCCTCTCTGATCTAGGACACGCAACCCTGGCTTCCTCTACCCCGCTGAAGAGGAAAAGAGGAGTTCTTGACCCGGTCACTTCCCCGAGGGCGAAACTGACTCCACGCAGACCTTCAAGATAGGTTCCTCCTATTCCTCGGACTAACTCTCCTTCCCTTTCAGACGAAGATCTCCCGTCACCAAGGGAATCACGCGAAGAGAGTTTTTCCTCCATCGCACCAATGGAGGAAACCTCTCCACGCCGAAAGTTCCACACAGTCCGGGATTAGAAGGAACATGCCATCCTCATCAATGCTGGAGTCTTACATCCTCCCCTGGAAGGTATCCAGAGACTCCAAAACATTACCTAAGTCCTCTGACTCTAATGAAGGCTCTCAATGGGTTTTCCGACCCAGAGATCCCCCCTCGAGAGGGCAAAGACACGGTTCTAGACCGCTTCTTTGGTACTCAAAAACCCTTGAAGACCAGTGCAGCCCTACCCTGGTCTCAAGGGGTAAAGAGTACCAGGGAAAAGATCGCCCAGCAGCTCTCCAAGATGTCCTCCTCCAACCATTCCGGTACCACCGACAAGCTCCTCCCACCTCCTCACATACAGCAGAGGAGGTACTTTGAGATCCTGGAGGACCCTTTTTTAGCTCTTCCACTTCACCACTCGCTGGAAGAGCTAACCAGGGGAGTCCCTCTGGAGAGACTCTCCAACCAGCAGGTCTCGTTCTCGGCAGCCAAGATCCTCAACCAGGAGAATGTCGCGAAGTGTGCTATGCAAGCTACTTCGTGGCTCAATATCTGGTTGGGGACCTTAGGTATCCTGATATGTTCTGAGGATTTCTTCAAGGAACGTACCAGGAAAGCTATGGAAACGTACTCGCACGATCGAGTTTCTTGCCCACTAAGTCTCGAACTTGTGGGCAAATACCATCTTGAAACGTCGGGATGCAGTAGCTGAGAGATTCCACCAGAAGGTCCCTAGTGCCGAGATCAATATGCTCAGACATTCCTCCTTAGAGGGGTCTGTTCTATTCGAGCCTAAGGATGTGGAACATGCTGCTGAGAGGTGGAGGAAGTCACATCAAGACTCCCTCCTCCATAGGGCTCTAACATATAAGCCCTATAAGCTTCCAGCACCACAGCAGTCCCGTCCAGCCAAGACCACTACGACGACAACTGCAGCGAAGACGATGGTGTCTAAGCCCTTTCCTGTCAAAGAAAGGAAAGCCCTCCAGGGGAGGCAAAAATCTCAGAGGGAGCCCCCGAGGCCGAAAACGCATGGATAAGCAGTACTCCTGCATTTCCATCAGTGGGAGGATGCCTACAAAGTTGCGCTAACAGGTAGAAGCAACTCGGGGCCAATTCCTGGACAATCTCCGTGGTCAGTCTAGGATATCGCATCCCGTTCATAACATCTTTACCTCCCCTGACGACGAATCCAGTGTCATTGAACTCCCTTGCCACGTGATCGGCAAGGGGGCAAGCCCTTCGGGCAGAAGTCCAGACCTTATTGAAAAAGAGCGCTCTCCAAGAGGTCCTCAACAGATCCCCAGGCTTCCTCAGTCGACTTTTCTTGTAAAGAAAGTGTCTGGAGGCTGGAGACCAGTCATCGACCTCTCAGCTCTGAACAAGTTTGTCAAACAAACTCCGTTCAATATGGAGATGGCAGACACGGTCAGACTAGCAGTAAGACCGCAAGACTCCATGTGCACACAGGATCTAAAGGACGTGTACTTCCAGATCCCAGTCCATCCGTCTTCAAGGAAGTAATTAAGATTCAGCCTGGACAATAGAAAATACCAGTTCAAGGTGCTGTGCTTCGGTCTTTCCACAGCACCACAAGTCTTCACCAGTGTGTTCATCCTAGTATCATCTTGGGCACACAGGATTAGCATCCGTCTCCTCCGTTATCTGGACGACTGGCTAATCCTAGCAGACTCGGTGTCAACCCTTCTTCAACACCGAGACAAACTTCTGAAACTTTGCCAAGATATGGGGATCATGGTAAATCTTGAGAAGTCCTTTCTGCTTCCCACTCAAAGGCTGGTATACTTAGGCATGATTAAAAACCCCTCTCTCCACAAAGCCTTCCCATCAGACGATAGGATAGCAAGGCTGAGGAAGGTCGCAAGACCTTTTCTCACAAGAAGAACTTCCAGCCCAATCGTGGCTACGTCTCCTCGGTCACCTTTCGTCACTGACCCGTCTAGTTCCCAATGGTCGCCTCAGGATGAGATCCCTCCAGTGGCGACTCAAGTCCCGGTGGAATCAAGCTTACGACTCCCCGGACACCCAGATCCCCATGGGACCTGCGGAACTGACGGGCCTCCGGTGGTGGGTGGCAGACAAGAATCTACGAAAGGGAGTGGATCTTCTCGTCCTCCCCCCAGATTTGATGCTGTTTTCAGACGCTTCAAAAAAAGGGTGGGGGCCTCACGTGCTGCACTACACGACCTCAGGCCTGTGGTCAGAGTCAGAAAAGTACCTCCACATAAATCTCCTAAAGATGAAGGCCATCTTTCTAGCCCTTCAACAGTTCCAACAGTACTTGGCAAGTCATTCTGTGGTGGTGATGAGCGAAAACACCACAGTAGTGGCCTACATCAACAAGCAAGGAGGTACTTTTTCGCAGCAAATATCCCATCTAGCAGTAGAGATACTGAGATGGGCCGAAGTCCACTTGATACCACTATCGGCACGGTTCATTCGAGGCAAAAGGAATATGCTCGCCGACAACCTGAGCAGAGCATCTCAGATAGTGAGTACCGAGTGGTCTTTGGATCATCTAGTAGCCAACAAAGTCCTGACTTTGTGGGGTTCTCCGACTGTGGACCTCTTCGCAACGGCCCTGAACTTCAGGCTACCTCTGTACTGTTCCCCAGTCCCAGACCCCAAGGCTTTCTGGCAAGATGCTTTCCAACAACAGTGGGACAACATCGACGTTTACGCCTTTCCCTCGTTCTGTCTGATGAGGAGGGTACTCAACAAGACCAGAACATCAGTCAATCTTTCAATGACCCTCATAGCTCCGCTATGGCATCACGCAGAATGGTTCCTGGACCTTCTGCAACTCCTACTGGAGCCTCCAAGAGAACTCCCTCTACGACACAATCTACTCAAACAACCATACGCCAACATCTTCCACAAAGCCGTAGCTTAATTATGACTTCACGCCTGGAGATTATCCAGCATCTCTTCTCTGAGAGAGAATTTTCGCAACAAGTTGCGATCAGCATGTCTGGACATCTGCGGAAGTCATCAGCAGCAGTCTACCAGGCAAAGTGGAAAGTCTTTTGTGGTTGGTGTCGTGGAAGGGGTATCTCTCCACTCGATGCCACTATTCCAGCAATACAGTAGCGGAGTTCCTTGTGTATTTGCGTGAAGAAATGTGCCTATCAGTCTCGGCAGTGAAAGGCTATCGCTCAGCCTTAAGCCTCGCCTTCAGACTGAAAGGAATGGACATTTCTCCATCGCTAGAACTTTCTTTACTCATACGAAATTATGAACTTATCTGGCCCCAGTCAGAAGTGAGACCTCCCCCATGGAACGTGGTTCGAGTTCTCAGGTCTCTTAAGAGACCTCCCTATAAACCATTACGCCAGGCATCAGATCGCCACCTAACTTGGAAGACGGTGTTCCTGCTAGCTTTGGCCTCGGCCAAGCAAGTTAGCGAACTTCATGGTCTTTCGTATGACATCACCCATTCAAGGGGATGGGAAGAGGTAACGTTTGACTTCGTCCCTGAGTTAATTGCTAAGACTCAGAACCCAGGAGTAGCGGATCCTCGATTCGACTCCTTCCGGATTTCTAGTCTCCGTACTGTAACAGATGACCCAGACCATCTCTTACTACGCCCAGTAAGGAGCTTGAGGCTGTACCTTAAGAGAACAGCCACAGCCCGTCCTCGTGTGCCAGCACTATTTGTCAGCACAGGAAGGACTAAGAGGAGGGTCACCAAGATCACCATCTCTGCATGGATTTGCAGGGTCATGGACCTTTCACTGAATCCAGACCCTCCTCCATCACGTCGCCCCAAAGCACATGATGTCTGGGAAATTTTCAGTGGCGCAGGTTCTTCAAGCTGGGGTGTGGAATCGTCAGACCACGTTCACATCCCACTACCTGCAAGACGTGACCCACAGGAGACTCGATACTTTTTCTATCGGTCCTGTAGTGGCTGCACAACCGCTGGATTAAAACCTCAAACTCCTTATTGGACAAGTAGCAGAAGGTTGATGGCACTTTTACCCAGTTTTAGTCTGCATGAATGAAAAGGTTTGGCTAGCCCTTATTCTTTTCTTCATCATCCCCTCTCTTGGGGAAAGCAGCATCCTGGGTTCTCTGCATAAATGACCTCAAACCACTGCAGGTAAACCATGCTTCCTTGTGTTCCTAGTATTAGAATTAATACTGTTACGTCCCCATGCCCTGACGAGGTGGTATTAGGAAAGTCCTAGTGTACAAGTTTCCATCTAAAGAACTTCAGAACAACTTTCTAGGACGAGTCACACTTCTACATACCTTCACACACAGCTTGCTTAGGCAGGGCTCCTTATTTCTTGAGTGCTAACACACTCAGATAAGAAGCCCCTGGGCAAAGCCAAAAAGCTAGACTGGCTGGGACGTCCACCCTTCCTAATGGGTGAGTTACCCCTATTAAATAGCGTGGTTTGTATTCCAGTTACGGAACAAATGACAAATTTGTAGATATGTATTTTTCCTAACTATACAAACCATAGCTATTTAATCAAACTTGCCCGCAAGCTTGGAGGTAGGACTTCAAGGGGGATACCCCCTTGAAGTCCTACCTCCAAGCAAAGTGAGCTCAATCACAGGTGTGTGAGGGGGAGCGATACAAAGCTACCCTCCCTACCCCCGCTAACTAGCGGTGTGAGTAGTAAACCTTTGTTAAAAGTTAATGGCTCATCATTTCAGCTATGCCGAAAGTAATACCCCTATTAAAGAGCTAAGGTTTGTATAGTTAGGAAAAATACAAATTATCTACGAATTTGTAATTTTTCTCTTTTATTTACAACCAGTTAAAGTACTGGTAGGTTAACAAATTCTTTCCATAGCCCTGTGTAAATCTTTTAGGTCCATACAAATTGTGACTTTGTTACCCTTGTTAACAGCCATCATAATATTTAGGGGGTAAGATGGTTCAACTAGTCTGATTATTCTATCAAGTACATTTTACACTTTGCATTTACAGGTGCATCTTAATCTCACGTTCTCTTTGGATTGTACATATCCCAGAAATACACCTGAATACTTTTTCTTTTTTTGTGTGTAAATATCGTTTAGTTTGTAAGAAGGTTTCATTTTGCTGTAACAGTTAACTTTTTTTGACACTTCAAGGTTACCTTCTCTCTGTATGATATCGCTGTCACTTACAGAAGGTCCTCAGCTTACAAACTTAATTGGTTCCAAGAAACTGGTTGTAAGTCAAGTTGTTTACAAGTCGGATTTTGTTAAATTTTGGCCTAGGGTAGGCCTAACCTGAATCCCATGCCTATGATTTCCAGCTACATAAGTCAACAAATAGTCTGGTTTCATATGAAATAGATATCAGGTTATTACAAAAGTCATTTTACTTACTGTATTATATGACACAATATTGTTTTATCACAGTATTACTTTATCTTATATTTGTTATTTTCAGTTGTATTTGTTTGTATCCGAATGTTTGGAAGTTAAGAACTGTCTGTACTTGCATCCCAGCAATGAAGAACATTCTGTACTTTAATTACCTGTCAAACAAGTAAGCCTGATACACTTCCATATTGATATTGCAATGTATCAGTGAACCTCTTAGTTCGCATTTTGTTTTAACTTTTAGTTACTATATTATTACGAGCGCAGACAGCTTGATCATAAGAGTAATTTTTGGTTTCACATCACGGACAACATCAAAGGTAGAAAGCTCTGAAAGCGATAAAGACTATATTGGCTTGATTACATAGGTACTGTATTCATTAGTATGAACAATTGTTTTCTAAAAACATGGCAACTACCTCCCTTTATTGAAATTTTCGGTTCTATATTTGGATACTACTGACAAGGGATTATATCGTAAACGTCAAGCATTCAGTATTTAGATGGGCAATTTTGTAATCCTTTCAAGTGATCAATGTAGAGTTGACAGATATTTATGTCATTTGCACTTATGGCTAACGAGAAGATTTGTTTCCTGAAATGTATGTACTTTGATCGACTAACGTATCTTAGTCTGTATTGCATGTACATATTTGGCTGAATCTACAGTCATTTCACATTTCTCATTGACATTCATAACCCTCTTTCATGTAAGTTCTGCTTGACAGAAGTCTATTTAACATAACTTTTTTCTGTTTTTCTTTCTCTTGACATCACTTTTAGTCTGTTAAGTACCTGTTGTATCCATTATTCCATTCTTTCACATTGACTTTGAAATGTAATTGAAAAAAGAAAGCACAGATTTATTATTTCCTTCCTTCACCCAAGAAAATTTTTTTTTTATCTGGCCAAACTCTTGCTCGCTTCAAAGATTATTCCTCTTATTACTCAATAGGATAGTCTTATTCTTCATCTGTCTTCTACCCATCTGGATTGCTTAATTCATTGTCAAGTTCCAAGGGCGTAGTTCAGTCAGAATTAATGAACAAGAAATCAATTATCTCTGACAAAAACAGGGAAGAAAATTATGGAATATGTCTGTCACAGCTTGCAATTTTAGCACTCGCTACAAATCCATGCCTCTGGGAGACCAGGTCATTGTTTCTGTGTAATTTCTATTACTGTAAATCATGTTGTACCTTATCCACACCTGACACCATGTCATTTTGGTGAATGGTTAAGAATTCAGAAAACGATTATCTTGTCTTGAATGGTTTAAAAGCAGACATAGCCTTTCAGTCATATACCATATTTATCTTGGTTATCACTAACCTATGCCCTAAAATATCTCAAATTAAGAGGGTTAGCAAAACATAAAACTTGTGATATAATAATTATCTCTAAAAAGAAACAACCATCAATAAAGAAAATGAATAGTTATAACATGTTTGAAATTTCATCTATCATAAGAAAAGGCATAACAAGAGTATTACATGAATGGTAGTAAGGCTTGGAGTTTATTAAAAACCCTTTCATGTCTACAATAAAACAATACTCCACACACATGATCAAGCACATACAACACAGTCGTTTAAGCCCATGATTATCTACTCCCACGATCATCCATGCTCGTGAGCTTACAAATATGATCTCCACAAACCTTATTTCCCCGCTTTACATTCCAGATTACCTCCAGTCTCAAAACACACTATTACCACTTAAGCAGCCTCTGTGTGACCAGTTACTACATGATCAGTCTTCTCCTTATGCCTAGCCAAGTGGCAAAAACACTCCTGATCGATCTCTCCTCGCCTATGCATGGGAGAAGATGGTACGTAATTGGAATGTATTTATTTTGGCCAGCCATTGTCATATCTTATATCATGCCAATGTTGAACCCGCAAGAGGGTGTTGTCGTTTGCCTCCCTGAGGTCTTGATCTGAGCAGTGAAGGTCCAGTGGGCCCTTTCGTAGGACCTGTTCTATTGTTTGGGGTGTTGCCCCACATGGGCATTCAGGGTTGGTGGCAAATCCCCATCTATGGCAGTTCTCTCCAGTTTTGCCCATTTTTACCCTTTCTCTGGTTAGGGTTATCTAGTCCTTCTTAGTGAGGGTTGTTCTGCTGGACAGGCCTTCGTTTGGGTTGGTCAGTGCCTCATTGGATGGCCATCGGTCATTTTCTCACCACTTCTGTAGCCTGTGACCAGGTGGCCAGAATGGTTCTAGTCCATCCACTGTTGCAAAGCTTTTGCTGGATTTCAGCCCTCGCCTTGCCTCCTGATAATTGTGGAGTGGATGCTTAGGTTCATTAATGTGTTTATTTTTTGGGGTTTTTGCTAGCGTTTCTCATCTAGTATGGGGTGGTGGGATACTGGCCTTATTTATGTAAAGATGGTATAGGTGTTAATTTTAAGGTACCAGTAATAATCCGACAGGACTTATTTAGCTCTGGGTTTACCATGTATACTTTGTATGACCTTGCCCACACTGGTCCACAGTACTCCACAGTAGAGTACCAAAGTGCTAGGGGTGTTTGTCTCTGAGTCTCAGGGCCTGTCGTCCAGCTGGTGTGAGCAAGTTTGCTGAGGAGGTTGTTCCTAGTTGCTACTTTATATTTGCTTTTATTTTATTTGTGTGCTCTTTAAAGGAGAGCATTCTGTCAAGGGTAACACCTAAGTAGACTTGGTAGGGGTGATTTTCCAGTTCTTTTGTCACCCCATGTGATCTTTAGTTTTCTATTTGCCCAGTGATTGTTGAGGTGGAAGGCACACATCTGTGTTTTGCTTGGATTGCCATTGAGGTGCCACTTTTTGTAGTAGGTGGATAGGGTAGTCAGAGCGCTTGACAGTCTTTCTTCGATGGTGATGAAGGAGCCCGATTTTAGGAAATGCACAGGTTGGTTGCATATAGTGTATGTACCTCCGGATGTTGTGGTACTGCAGCTGGTCATTTGTATAGATGTTGAATAGCATTGGCGCCAGCACTAACCCTTGTGGAAGGCCGTTGTTCTTTATCCTCCATCTGCTATTTCTCCCACTCATTTCTACGAAGAATTGCCAATTGGCAAGCAAAGCAATGATTTGATAATGTAGACTATGTTGGTACAGTATTCTGTATAGTTTGAGCCACCTTTAGGAGTGCTCTATGGAATACAGTGTCATATGTCATCGTAAGGTCTACAAAGACTTTACCAGTGATTTGCTTCTTCTCAAACCCGTCCATGATGTATTGCATCAGGTATAATATCTGAGTGCAACAGGATTGGTCTGTCGACAGTTGTTCTTCGAAAGTTGGTTAGATATGGGTGAAGATAGTTTGTTTGTATAATTTGTACAGTATACACAATAAGGGTATTGATCAATAGCTTTTGGGGTATGATGGGTCCTTCCCTGATTTCAGCAAGGCCATTACTCTTGCTCTACTCCAAGGAATTGAATAGCATCAGGAGCCATGCTTTTGTTTTGTCTCCAAAATATAAGATGATTTCTGTTGTTAGGCCATCTAGGCTGGCTGCCTTCCCAGATTTCAGGTGTTTCATAGTATCATTTAGTTCTTCTAAAGTGAACACTTGATTTGAAATTCAACAATAATTTTTCATTTGTATATTTTTTTGTTTTATACAGTATTTAGATTTTTCAATTATTATTTTTAGACCCGTTTGCTTTGGCAGAAATCCATAAGTTCAGCATTTATATAGTGGATGGTTACTGTATCCTCTGAAAATATTGAAACTATATGTAATTCTTTTAGTTATAGACCAGCCAGAAGGCCGAAGGTGAAGGATTAACCAAAAACTTAATTGATTGTCTATCTTATTTGGTTGAATAGGACTGAAGTTAGCCCCACAGCCTTAAGAAGTATACAGTATTAAAGTATGTGCGAGAGGTGCCCATGATAGGAAAGAAGGAAGAGAATTGACATTTACAACTTATAAGATGTTTTGAGTTGATAGACTAAAGATGTTTCATTTCATTTGAAGTAGCCCTAGGCTACTTCGGTAAATTTTCTCGGTACTTTTCATACAGTTACTTGGATATAAAGATTACTTCTCTTGTCATGAGGCTAAACAATTGGTTAGTGATAACAACTTTTCTCAAACTTATTCAAACACCTCCCTTACTTTCTTGAGTTCTACAATTTGCATATAAAAAGTAAACCATTTTCTCTTCTTAAGGTAATACCCCTCTCTCCCCTGCAGTTGACAACAGGTATTTCATTTCTAAAGTAGATTTTTTACCAAATAGAGTGGATGTGAGATAGACCTTGTCATTTAGGCTATAAAATTGTTTTATAATTAGTGTCATTTTTCAGTTGAGCCTGTTAGACCGTCTGATTATTTTTAAATAAAACAGGAATTTATATTAAAAGAATGTTTTCATGTATTAAAATTTCTTTTATGACAGTGATTTTTTTCTTGCAGGTGTGTGATATTCTTAAAAATCTCTACGGGCTGCAGTGTTGCAAGAGCATGTGCCTGGGCGTAGTGCCGGGTAATCCAAAAGCAAGCAAGCATTCATAATTACCCAGTATGTTTATCGCCAGCCAGATTCATCATTGCCAGATCTCCACAAGAGCTTTGAATTGTTGTACCACAATAGATAAAATAACCACAAAAGAAAGATGTGTGAACATTTTAAAAACATCGAGAAGGATATGTATTAAACACCAAGGAAATGATAAATGCAAGCTGACCTTTGCTTAGGATCTTGTCTTCGTATAATATTCATTTGCCACAACTTTACCACCTTTTTATGTTGGAAGTTGATGAGGTAGTTAATTCTATATAAAGGGGTTGTTGATTTCTCATTCGTGAAAGAAATTTCCGTTGTACTCGAGCCATTAGTTGTCATATTCAGTGTTGCTTAGTTTTACAAGCCTTATGTACCCTATGTAGGTCCTTTATTATAGTGACATTTTTTTTTTCCTTTAGTCTTACCCTTTCAGTCCATATCCTTCATGCTTCAGTTGGTCTCTTCTTTACTGCTCTCTCTCAATTCTTGCTTCACAGTCCAAGGGTTTCCAAGTTAGCTGAAATGCTTTACGTTATCTGAGACCTACTCATTTATCATAACAGGATTTCCAGCTCCCCTTTCTTTCCACGTTATCTCTTGTAATAAATAGAACTCATTTCTCATCTAGCATGAAAAGGGAAGAGTTGATGTAAAAATGTTTATGGAAATGCATTATACAATACAGTAATATATATAGCAATCTATATATGCTGCATAAAAAACATATGCAATTGTGTACTGTACTGGTAACGTAATGGATTGCTATTTGATGAGCCAGTAACCTGTAACCTAGCCTTTTGGTAAAAAAAAATAAAAACATTTTAAAAATAGTGAAAATAGTGGTAGCAATAGCTAGTTAGACTATTAAATGCTCCCATTCCCTTTCAAAAACTTAAATGAAATTGAATACTGTAATATATATCAATACAAGTTTGTCCCGACAGGGATAAAACCTTTACTATTTATGGGGTATTACTTTCGGCAACGCTGAAAACCAGCCAAAACAATTTTAGTGAGGGATAATTACCCCATCCGCTAGTTAACGGGAGGGGGTTGGGGTAGACTGGCTACCCCGCTCACTCACACCTGTCAGTTGAGTAACCACTTATACTTTTGGCTCGGTAGAGTGCAGACTTGCTGTCTCTCTCTCCCGATAAAACAAAGTGCCTTGACTTTATTACTATTCTTTTTTCTTTTGTGTGTTTGGTTATTGTCCCGCTATGCGAACATGTCCAGGTATTGAGGGCCGCCGCTGCGGTACCTTCATGTCGTCCATGGAGACGAACCCTCACCCTTTATGCCCGGATTGCCGGGGACGTCAGTGTTCGTGGGACAACACCTGTTCCGAGTGTAGGGAGTGGCCTGCCTTCCAGTGGGAGAGGTTGCGCTTAAGAAGAAGTCTTAGCGCGAATCTTCACTTTCGGGGTCTTCCTTGAATTCGAAGAAATCGAAGGCTTCTGCTTCCTCTACGCCAAAATCTCTGCCCGAAGCTAATTCTCGACCAGGCCCTCACGGGGCACGGCCGAGCAGTAGCGCAGGGCTTGTGACTCCAGGTCAACTCTGTAGGATAAGCGAAGGTGGCAGCTCCCCTAGTGAGTCGGCTCCTTCCCTTCCCCCAGAGAGCGCCTGTTCCTTTCCAGACCTTGTGTCTTTGTGGCCATCGCTGGGCGTCGATGGTCCCCCTTCGAAGGAAGTTCTCCTCGAACTCCTCCCAAGGGGAGCAGAGAGAAGGAGGTCATCTCCTTCCTCTGCGGAGGTTAATCCTCCTCTTGTGGGCGCAGGCACTGTTGCCCATCGGTCAGGCCGAGAGTCTGGTTCCAACGCCAAGGAGTCAGTTAACCGACCAGGGGCAGTGGCAGGGCTCTCTCCAAGGCAAGCTTCCCCTTCGGGGGAACATATCTATCGTTCGCGAGAGAAGACTGCCTCTTTACATCGGCAATCTCCTCACACTTTTGGTTCTCTTCCAGGGGCGGAACGAGATCCTTGTTATAAGCGTAGTTCTCCTTCGGGTGAACTCTCCTCCCCTGCGGAGGAATTATCTGTAGACCTTGATCAGTCTCCCCCTCGGGCGGAGTCTGTTGAACGTTCCTCTCCGGAGGTTCGTAGAGTTGAGGGGTGGGTAACCCCTCTCCACCCCGGACGTTCTCCTACTTGGGCTATGAGGAGACGTCTTTTTGAACCTGCTGGTTCTCCTCATGTTGACCCTTCGGGGTCTCATGACGATCACCTTTTGGGCTGGCGTGTTCGTGAGCCTTCGGGCTCTCATCATGTTGATCCTGCAGGTTCTCATGACAGCAGGAGTCCTTCGGGACTCCGTCGCGCTGAACCTTTGGGCTCTCGCGGCTTGAAACCTTCTGGTTTCTGTTACGCTGAACCCTCAGGCTCTCGTAACGATGGTAACGTTGAACTTAGAGTTTCTCGTGCCGTCAGTCACGCTAACCCTTCGGGGTCTCTGACAGAGGAACCTCGGTTCCTTGTTACGGTGACCCTTCAGGGTCTCGTAACATGAGTTACGCTGAACCCTTGGGCTCTCGTAACTTTAATTGCGCTAACACTTCAGTGTTTCGTGACTGGGAAACTTCGGTTTCTCGTTGCGCTAACTCTTCAAGGTCTCGCAACACAGGCTACGTAGAGCCTTTGGTCTCTCGTACCCTTAGTCATGTTGATCCTCCGGGGTCTCGTGACAGAGAAACTTTGGTTTCTCCTTGCGTTGATCCATCGGGTTCGCGCAACACAGTTCACACTGAACTTTTGGGTTCTTGTGACCATGGTCATTCTTTTTATGAGAGAGTTTTCAAACTCGTTGTATTGATCGTTCGCGCTCACACAACACAAGCTATCATGAACCTTCGGGTGAGCGTAGCAGTGAGTTCTCTCACCAACCTGAGAGCTCTCGCGCGCACAACGAAGTTGGCGCGCACAATCGATTTGACGCACACAAACAAAATGGTGAACATGTCACGCGGATTCAACCTATGGCACGCCATATGCGGGAACATCCTGCTGCTCGCCATGCCCGCGAACAACCTGTTGTGCATCATACGTGCAAACAACTTACTGCACGCGAACAACCTTATGCGCGCCACGAGTGCGAACAAGGTGTACGCAATCAGGAAGGGCGCGCGCATGAGCACCCTTCCGCCTGCCAACAGTTCAGGTCGCAACGCGCGACCATCTTGGCGCTCACAATCAGTCTCTCAAGTCTCTTAGGCCTCAACAGTGACTACAGTCGCCTGCGCGACCGAGCCCAGATCCTATCCCTAACGGTAGGCCTGTACCGATCTTGCCCATATGGAAGCCTCCCTCAGACAAGAGTGTTAGGAAACCTGCCCAGGTTCCTAAACCCAGGAAGCAGTGTCTTCTTAAGGACCTCCCCCTTAGTTCCTCAGGAGCCCTTGACCCCCCATGGCTTAGCGCCTTTTTCAATGTAATGCGCCAAGCCATGAAAGGAGTCGTTCCCCGCTCCCAGTCCTTAGGTGACACACCTAGGATCCCTTTATTGCCTCCTCTCTTCCCAGGGTCCTCTCCTCTCTCCTACCCTAGGAGGAGTTCGGAAGATTCCGCGCATGCGAGTCCTTCTGGCAAGGGGAAACGGTCATCCCCTTGCAAAAGACCTCTGGAGGAAATTAGGCAAGAACCTCAAGTGAACCCTCTGCAGTTCAAGATGCCACAGGCCAGACCAAAGTGGAGGAGGAAAAGGATTCGTCCTTCGCCCCGCAAGGAGGATAGGGTTACTTCCTATGGAGACTCCTTCCATCCCTCACCGGTTGAGATAGTGCCTAAAGAGGCACGACCTGCGACTGGACGGGACTCGCCCCATATGGTAGCGAACTTGCATTCCACCCGTAAGCCGACGGAGCCCTCTAGGCCCTTGTGGACAGAAGACCTCCAGCCTCGTGGGAGGGAACCGAAGGATTTGTTCACCATTCCCAAATCCTCGGCCAGGCTTCCTTCCTCACAGCCTCTCAGGCAGCCAGAAGCGAACACCTCCTTGGCAGTCTCCCTATCCCCAGTCTGTCCTATGGATGAGAGCTCGGACGTGGAAGGGCAGAGCGATCTCGAGGATAACGCTCTGCTAGCAGCCGCTAGCCCGAAGCTTACGGAGGATGAGAGGAAGGAGTCGAAACATGTCTCCTGGCAGGTCCTAGCCTGCATCCATTCCATCAATGGACTACCAGATCCATCGGCAGCCCCTCTGGATGGAAAAGAAACGGTCCTTGACCAGTTCTACGGCACTCAGAAACCTCAGAGGACCAGTGCAGCTTTGCCCTGGTCAAAGGGATTGAAGATAGCCAAACAGAAGGCAGTGTCCCAGGCAACTGGGTCCACCTCCTCGCTCCGCTCCAGCTCGTCCTCCACGCTCCTACCTCCTCCGTATGTGTTTCAGAGGAGGTACTACGAGATCCTCGGGGAATCTCTTCCAACGCTGCCTCTCGACCACTCTATAGAGGCACTCTCGAAGGCCACACCCTTCGAGAAACTTACGGGACTTCCAGTCTCCTTTTCGGCTTCTGAGTCCTGAACCAGGAGAAGGTGGCGAAGTACGCCATGCAGGCTACTTTGTGGCTGGACTTCTGGTTAGGATCCTTAGGACAACTGATGCGGTCTAATGACCTGTCTTGGGAGTCCTCCAGGAAGTCTTTGGAGACTTTCCTATTGTCTGCCATTCAGGCCATTGAGTTTCTCTCCCATCAGGTAGTGAACCTTTGTGCCAACACTATCCTAAAGAGGAGAGATGCCGTCATAGGCAAGTTCCATAGATATCTCCTTCAGGCCGATGTTCCCTCCCGAGGATGTCGAGTGGGTGGCAGAGAGGTGGAGGAAGTCCAGCCAGGACTCCCTCATACAAAAGGTCTTAACAGCTAGACCTTACCCCTCTCAGCCACAGTGGAAAGCAAGGCAAAACCCGCAACTGAAAAGGTCTAAAGACCCAAAACAGCAGGGTAAAAAGGGTGCGAAGCAGGCCTTTCACAGCAAAAAGTCCTTTTGTGGAGGAAAGGGTAAGAAGGGATCTGGCTGAGGCCGGTCCCAATACGACAGGCAATCCTCCCATTTGCCCACCTGTGGGGGGATGCCAGCAAAGCCGCTGGCAGAGGTGGCTTCACCATGGGGCCGAACCCTGGACAGTTGAGGTGATTCGTTCAGGGTATCATATCCTGTTCACGCTCTATTTCCCTCCACTGACTCGAGTGCCGATTCCATCGAACTCCTTTGCGAAGGGATCCGCACAGGAGTTTGCCCTCAGGGCAGAAGTCCAGTCCATGTTGGAGAATGACGCTCTCCAGGAGGTCCTCGACGGGTCCCCAGGCTTTTACAGTCGACGCTCTTGTGAAAAAGGCGTCTGGAGACTGGAGACCAGTCATCGACCTCTCGGCCCTGAACAGGTTTGTCAAACAAATACCTTTTAGGATGGAGACGGCCTACACACACAGACAAGCGATAAGACCTCAGGACTTCATGTGCACTCTAGATTTATAGGACGCATACTTTCAGGTTCCAATTCACCCGTCTTCCAGGAAGTATCTGAGATTCATGTTCAATCGGAAGCATTACCAGCTCAGGGTACTGTGTTTTGGTCTTTCCACAGCACCCCAGTTATTCATGAGAGTATTCGCCCTAGTATTATCTTGGGCTCACAGAATCGGCATCCGTCTCCTAAGATACTTGGACGACTGGCTGATTCTGGCAGACTCAGAGGCAGCCCTTCTCCGCCACCGAGACGAGCTTCTAAGGTTTTGCCAGGATCTGGGGATCGTGGTAAACCTCGAGAAGTCTCACCTGCTCCCCTCTCAAGAACTGGTATACCTAGGCATGCGATTAGACACCCTAAGACACAAAGCGTTCCCATCAGACGAAAGGATTCAGAGACTGAGGGAGATAGCACAGGTCTTCCTCAGTCTGGAAGAGCTCCCGGCGCAGTATTGGCTTCGCCTTCTCGGTCACCTCTCTTCCCTGACCTGACTGGTTCCCAACAGTCGCCTCAGGATGAGATCTTTCTAGTAGCGACTAAAATCCCAGTGGGACCAACACTCCAATTCCCGGGATCACCTAGTCCGTATAGGGCTAGAGGAATAGTCGAACCTCAGGTGGTGGCTGGCGGAGCCGAACCTCTGCAAAGGGGTCGATCTTCTCGTCTCTCCCCCGGAATTGATGTTTTTTTCGGATGCACCAAAAGAAAGGTGGAGGGCTCACGTGCTGCACCATTACATCTCCGGCCAATGGTCCAAATCAGAAAGGTAAAAGCACATAAATCTCATAGAGATGAGGGCAGCCTTTCTGGCCCTCAGAAAGTTCCACCAGGTCCTGGCAGGGCACCCCGTTGTGTTGATGAGTGACAACACCACAGTAGTAGCTTATCTAAGCAAACAGGGTGGTACCTTTTCGCAGCAGCTGTGCCATCTTGCAGTAGAGATACTCAGATGGGCAGAGGACAACTCTGTGACTCTATCAGCTCGCTTCATTCCTTACAAGCAGAATGTGCTAGCGGATATCCTGAGTAGAGCGACTCGGAAAGCTGGCACCGAGTGGTCTTTGAATCCTCTGATAGCAAACAAAGTCCTGACTTTGTGGGGTTCCCCGACTGTGGATCTGTTCGCAGCGGCCTTGAATTTCAGGCTCTCGTTCTACTGTTCCCCAGTCCTGGATCCCCAAGCTCTTAAGCAAGATGCTTTCCAACAACGGTGGATAAACCTGGACGCTTGCGCGTTTCCCCCGTTCTGTCTGATGAGAAAAGTCTTCAACCAGGTACGAGCAAGCAACAACTTTCAAATAACCCTCACAGCTCTGCTATGGCATCTCGCAGAATGGTTCCCGGACCTTCTGCATCTCCTCACGGAGATCCCGAGGGAGCTCCCTCCACAGCACGACCTCCTCAAACAACCACATGCCAACATCTTCCACAAAGTCGTAGCTTCGCTTCGACTTCATGCCTGGAGACTATCCAGCACCTCCTCACACAGAGAAGCTTTTCGCAACTGGTTGCGAAAAGAATGGCTGGACACCTCAGGAGATCCACAGAGGCAGTCTACCAGGCGAAGTGGTCAGTTTTCCGTGGTAGGTGTCGTGGAAGGGGTATCTCTCCCCTCGATGCCTCTATTCCAACTATATCGGAGTTTCTTGTATATCTTCGGGAAGAAATGCTTCTTTCGGTCTTGGCAGTCAAAGGCTACCGCTCAGCCTTGACTCTCGCCTTTAGACTGAAAGGAGTCGATATTTCCTCCTCATTGGAACTTTCTTTGCTCATACGTAATTACAAGCTTACTTGTCCCCAGGCAGAGCTAAGACCTCCCCCTTGGAACGTAGTCCGGGTCCTCAGGTCTGAAGGGCTTCCCCTATGAACCACTACGCCAGGCCTCCGATCGTCACCTCACGTGGAAGACTGTGTTCCTGCTCGCTCTGGCTTGGCCAAGAGTGTCAGCAAACTTCATGGTCTACCTGCTGATGTCTCCCACTCTAGGAGATGGAGGGAAGTAATCCTCAACTACGTCCCTGAGTTTGTAGCCAAGACTCAAAATGCGGGTGTGCCGGACTCCAGGTTCGGCCCATTTCGGATAGAGAGTCTTCGTTCTGTAACATAAGATCTAGACTGACTGTTACTATGTCCAGTAAGGAGTCTGAGGTGTTACTTAAAAAGAACAGCAAAAGCTCACCCCCCGGTGTACAAGCACTTTTTGTCAGCACGGGGAAGGTCAAGAGGAGAGTTACGACGAATACTATTTCCTCCTGGATAAGGAAAGTAATCGAATACGCTCTATATCCAGACCCTCCTCTGTCCAACCGACCCAGAGCTCATGACGTCAGAGGCATTGCAACGTCTCTGGCGTTCAGAAAGAATTTTTCTTTGGCACAGGTATTGCAAGCGGGCGTGTGGAAGCGTCAGACGACTTTCACAGCCCACTACCTGAAAGATGTAACCCACAGGAGCATGGAAACCTTTTCCATTGGTCCTGTGGTGGCCACCAACAAGTGATCTAATGCCTCAGGCTCCTTGATGGACAAGTAGTAGAGGGTTGAGGGCTGAGGTTACCGGGTTAGTCTGGGGTAAATGAAAAGAATGTCTGGCTCCCTTCTTTCTTTCACCTTCTCCCCCCCTGGGGAAACAGCTCCGCAAGACTGAAGCATAGCTGACCTCACCCCTCTGCAGGTAAGATTCTTTTCCCTTGTGCATCCTGAGTATGAATAAATACTTTTTTACGTCGCCAATACCTAGTGAGGGAGGGTATTGGATATGTCTTAGAACTCATGCTTATCTTTGAGTTCTTACATAAAGACAAGCCACGAGTCTCTCTCACACAAGATTCTGCAGGCCGCTATCATTGAGTTACCTTGTAACTACTATGATTTTAGCGAGGGTAGGGTTCCTACTAATTAGATCAAAGATCAATTAGAGGGAACCCCGGGTCATAACCAAGGCCAGTTGGTAGAACTACCTCCCTCCTAAGAGTAAGTCACCATATAAATAGCGAAGGTTTGTATCTGTGTCAGAACAAATGCCAAATTTGGAAATAATTTGTATTTTTCCTAACATTCAAACCTGGAGCTATTTATACAAATTGGCTCGCCACCCTGTCCCCCTAGAAGTCTTGCCAGAAAGCAAATGTGCTTACTCAACTGACATGCGTGAGTGAGTGGGGTAGCCAGTCTACCCCAACCCCCTCCCGCTAACTAGCGGATGGGGTAATTATCCCTCACTAAAATTGTTTTGGCTGGTTTTCAGCATTGCCGAAAGTAATATCCTATAAATAGCTCCAGGTTTGTATGTTAGGAAAAATACAAATTATTTCCAAATTTTTTATTTTTTCTCACTTCTATACAGTAGAAAATTCATTATTATGGTGACAATCAAGTAGAAAATTCCTGCCTTCCATTCAATCAATGCAGTTCAGCAAACTCAAATTCATGCTTTCCGTTATTTGTTCTTTCTTGATTACATACGCTCGTCCTTTAATAGAAGTATGCCTTCAATGTAGCTGGAACTCTGCTGTTAAAATTCATAACAAGGTGTCAGTAGTTACTGGTGGGTGGCCAGGAAGGACTCGTTCTTGAATGAGGTCAAGCTCTTGTTCTCTCTATTGGGAAAAAAGTCTCCTCACCAATCCAAGCAAGTAAGACACCTTGTAAATTGTCGCCTCATACTAGTCAAGAGGTCATGTATTAAAAATGCTCGCTTACCTGAGAATACTTTTAGGTAGATCAGGAACCCTATAAAGAAATTATGAATTTTAGAATAATTTATCACAATAGGGAACCTCACAATCATTTACCATGATCAGGAACCTTAAGAACGGCTACTGCGATTGGGAACATTACGATTGGTTCCTGCAATCTGTAACCTCGTTATTAGGAACAAACATTGTATCTTACTCTCGTGACGCAAGTGATCATCACCTCGTAAGTTGCCTGGGAACTAGCTCACCTGTTCCTGTTACCTGTTCTTTACCAGCACGTCTACCACCAAAGAGGAGGAGGAAGAAGACAACATATCCTCCACATAGATGTACTGTAGGTTCTTCCTTTAGTGTGCTAATCCATGGTGCAGTAGTGACTTATCCTAACACCTGTCTCATCTTCATGTCCAGGTTGTTAGAAAGTTGACAGGATTCACCACTTTTGCTTTTATACAGGACCAAAGTGCTTTGACATTTTCAGGAAATTAAACCAGCCAGTTGGTTATAGATTTTCTCTCTTAGAGTAAGTCTCCTATTAAAGGACGAGGGATTTTATTCATGTAGGAACAAGTCGCAAATTTGTAAAGTAATTTGTATTTGCTAACTACACAAAGCAAAGTTCCTCAAGTTACAGTTACCTTCTCAAACACCAAAGGTTTAAGGTCAAAGTGGCTTCTCGGTGTGGGATAGAGTTGGCTTGGGCTTCCCCGCTGTAATTACCGACACCTCTTTATAAATTTTGAGATTCTAGTTCCGGCTACGCTGAAAGTATACTCTTATTAAAGGACTCCGATTTCTAGTTAGGAAAAATACAAATTGAAAAATTTGGGATATTATAGAAAATTATTTATTTTAAGTTATTCTTGTCAAAATTTGAATTTCTTTTACTACTACTAGTATGGTGTTCTGCCCAAAGGCAGGTCCTTCCATGGATTACCGTAGTCGCCCTCTATAATTCTCTATTCATGGCAACCTCTTTTAGCTCTTGGTACTTCTCTCTCTCTCTGCCGGTCATTTAGCATTTAGTTCCTTTTCCTTCCTCTCGGTCTTCGTCCTTCAAATTTACCTTCTATAATATCCTTCAGTAAGCCATCTCCTCTTGAAATGTGTCCTATCCAGTTTTTCTGTCTTCTCTTTATTGTTGTTATTAGGGTTCTCTCTTCTCCAACTATTCTTAGTACTTCATTTGTCTTGTGATCTCTCCAACTTATTTTCAACATCCTTCTCCATATCCACATTTCAAATGCTTCTAGAAGTTTCTTGTCTGTTGCTTTTATAGTCCAAATTTCAGAACCGCACAATGCTACACTACATACGAATTTTTTACAAATCTTTTCTTAAGCTCCGTTTTCAGTTTTCCCGTTAATGTACGTCTCTCTCTCTCTCTCTCTCTCTCTCTCTCTCTCTCTCTCTCTCTCTCTCTCTCTCTCTCTCTCTCTCTCTCTCTCTCTCTCTCTCTCAAAAGCTACCTCATCTCTTAATATCTTTACTGCAGTTCCAGTCTTTTGTTATCATACTTCCCAAGTACAGTACTTGAAATGACTTGACTTCCTCCACACCTTTATCTCAAATCTGCATGTTTATTGGATGTCCTTGTCTTCTTGCAGTTCTTAATAACTACGTCTTAGTTGTATTTATTTTCGTTCCATACTTCTCTACTGTCCTGTTCATTCTTATTCATCATCCTCTGCAAACCCTCATTTGTGCTACAGATCACTGCCTTGTCATCAGCGAACCTTATAGTTTTCACTTTCTCCTCTTACCTTAATGCCATCTTCTAGTGTCTCATAGTTGCTTCTGCATAGATGTTGAACAGAATTGGTGATAGGGAATATCCCTGTCTGGCTCCTCTTCTAACAGTTCCAGGTTCTAAATCTTTACCTGCAATATATAATGTTACTGTTTAATTTAGACAAAAATTCTCTAATATTCTATATCTCCAATCATTTGATAATTTTTTTTTTAGAATTTCAGTAGTAATGTCCCCTGAAGCCCATCAAATGCTTTGTCAAAGTTAATGAAACTAACAAACATTTCCTAATTAACATCTAGAACATTTTCTTGCATCATCCTCATACAGCCAATTGTCTCTCGTGTTCCACATCCTGATCTAAATCCAAACTGGTCCTAACCAATATATTGTACAGCTTATGCTTTTAACCTTCCTACTAATACTCTAAGCATTATTTTTTTATGCATGACTAATAAAAGTTATTGTTCTATGTTTTAAGCATATTATTGTTTATGGTCTCTTAGGGAAGACAATCATGATTTTTGTGTGATCTTCTGACTAATCTCCATTCTTATAAATCATATGGCATAATTAGTTTCAGTTCTTCCTTGGTATCTCTCACTAGACTTTATAAGAACTCTGCTGGCATATCATCTAGTCCAGGAGCTTTACTTTTCTATAGTTCCTTTACAACTGATGTGATTTTTCTAATAAATCAGGACCAATGTCATCATTGTCTACTTCCTCCTCTTCTATTTGTATATCAGGAGGTTTGTTCTCTTTATCATAATTGTTTCATTGTTGTGTTCCATCTATCTTTTAATTACACATTCGAGATTTTTTTTAGCTTCTCTCCATTTTTTCCTTCTATTTTAATGCTTCTCAATCCACCTATTCTCGTTCTTTTAATTTCTTTAGCTTTTTTATGCATTAGGAATGATCTTTCTCTTTTCTTTTATCAATATTTTAAGAATTTATTAAATTTTATATTTAGGTAAGATTGAGGCTGGTTTCAGTGGTTTGATATATGATATTTCCAGGGCAATAAGATTTATAGAAAATATATAGTCACTGTTAGTCTGATATTTGATCATATATAGATCTGAATGTGTAATTTTATCTTCGTAAACAATCCTTGAGATCGATAGCAAGGTTGAATGCTCCTAAAACTTAGTCTCAACCCTCTAGTATGTATATCCTAAGTCCAGGTCTATAGGTATTTATGATTTGCCTTGATTCATTTCTTTCTGGTTACTGTACAATATTCCACTTTTGTTTACTCCAGAAATTATTTAATTTGAGAATATTACTGAATAGGTCTTGCATTTCTTTATAGACAGCTTCTTTATCAGAACAGTTGTCGTTGTTTAGTCTGTTTACTTTATTTGCAAATATTTCCATACTTACTTTCATTTTAATATGATCGAGTTTTGGTTTGACTTGGTTTGGACTTGACCATTGCCTCAAACCAAAACTCGATCATATTAAAATGAAAGTAAGTATGGAAATATTTGCAAATAAAGTAAACAGACTAAACAACGTTAACTGTTCTGAATTTGAGAATATAATTACTCAGTGTTCCCATTACTAGTTTGCATAATTAATGGAGGTGATGATACAATATTTGATACAAATCAAGTTCAAATTCCAAGTTAATTTTACCAACAGTGTATACTTATACCATTGTATTATATTTTCTAGTCATGAGTTGAACCCATTTCTATACTTTATATGGCCAGTGTTTTTAACAAGGTTTTTATATTGCATAAAGTTTTCTAAAATCAGAGGCATTTAACGGAAAGTTACCCTGGACTTTGATATCTGCATTTCTTTTGTTAATTCTATAATCTCATTGGAATTGTATTTTTTATCAGTATTTATTTAAATTGCATTAAGAAAATGTATTGTTGGTTTTGTTTCTTTTGATACAATGGATAAGAATTGACAGGCCATTCAAGATCACAGCTTTTGATAATTCAAGTTCATTTTGTGTCCGATAATATCTCTTATTGATATAAGTTAAAACAGTACTTTAGTCATTTTATGAAAGAGTGCAATATGTAATTTTAAATGTTCTAAAATTACCGCTTGCTTCATCAACTGGTAAAACTATAATACAGTACAATATTGGCTCTGAATATCATTAGATATTTAGATGTCGAATGATAGTAATTTTTATGTGTATTGAATATGGTGTTAATTTTATCTTAGAAGTCTTCATCAGTTTAGTTGTCCTTCATTCATTATATTGACCAGTATAAACAGTGAGCCTTAAAGTATAGGATTCCTACATTTGGTGATTCAGTACTATTATCAGTATCAAGGATTATAAGTAGTCTCTCAACTTATCAAATCGTAAGATGAACATGAACAAAATCAGATAATTGAAGCCCTATACTTGATCCTTTTATAAGTCTTGTGCAGTTGCCATTAATTCCATATAATTTCTTGGTTAAGTTAAATTATGCTGACATTTACAAATCAATTTAAATTATTTAAAAAGCAAATTGCATAACATCTGGAAAAGTAGCCCCTTATAAAGGACTTTTATAAGTACTATAAATTTGATAAGTTGAGTTTTGTTAAGTTAAGGGGCTACTATTGTGTATACTGTATATATTTAATTCATGTATTGGCCCAAATGAAGAAAACATTTTAGATAGATGTAGATTATTATCTTGTAGAGTTTATGATGTGTCTGTTATAACCTGGTAATGAAAATGGTCTTTAAAAAATAACTTGAAAAATTTGTAAGTGGAAATTTTGTATCAGAATTGACAAGTGTAGAACATAACCTACAAGCTTTGTTATGTGTGAGACTTGATCAATATTTCTTTGAGGAAGGTCAAAATGTGTTAAATTTCCTTTATCATTATTTTTTCTATGTCTTTTCAAATTTTCACTGTTACTCAACTTTCTTGTATTTTTCATAGTATTTGATATGGTATATAATCTTGGTTCTTCATAATCCATTGTCCTTTAACTAATGAGTTCAGTTTTTCTTTTGTGTATTTATAAGATAACTGCTGTGTCATTGATATTTGAATATCATGGTTTCCTCTAGTTAGATTGCTCACATTGAGTTGTCTTTGCATCTAGTGTCATGTACACTTTTTGCCTTTTGCACTCCACACTTCTTTTTATCACAAAAATTCATTGCTTTCCACAATCCTCTACCACTTACACTTTTTGCTCCTCACATTCCTGTGGCATGCACATTTCCTGTTTTTCACATTGCCATGTGTTCTTTCTACTCTGTACTCCCAGGTCATATACAATACCTACACCTTATATCATGTATGTACACTTTCTTCTCTGTTTTATCATGTTATGTATGCATATTTTCTACTCAGAACTCCTATGACATGTACACTTTCTACTCAGTACTCTTATGTCATGCACACTTTCTACTCTATATTCCAATGTCATGTACACTTTCTACTCTATTTTCCAATGTCATGTACACTTTCTACTCTATTTTCCAATGTCATGTACACTTTTTGCTCCAAATACTTTTTGTTCTCTTTATTCCTTATCATGTAGATTTTTTGTTCTCTTCTTTCTGTTATGTAGACTTTCTGGTCTCTTCTTTCTGTCATGTAGACTTTCTGGTCTCTTCTTTCTGTCATGTAGACTTTCTGGTCTCTTTTTTTTTTCTGTCATGTAGACTTTCTGGTCTCTTCTTTCTGTCATGTAGACTTTCTGGTCTCTTCTTTCTGTCATGTAGACTTTCTGGTCTCTTCTTTCTGTCATGTAGACTTTCTGGTCTCTTTTTTTCTGTCATGTAGACTTTCTGGTCTCTTCTTTCTGTCATGTAGACTTTCTGGTCTCTTCTTTCTGTCATGTAGACTTTCTGGTCTCTTCTTTCTGTCATGTAGACTTTCTGGTCTCTTTTTTTCTGTCATGTAGACTTTCTGGTCTCTTCTTTCTGTCATGTAGACTTTCTGGTCTCTTCTTTCTGTCATGTAGACTTTCTCTTTTCCTCTTTCCTGTGTCATGTAGAGTTTTGTTATCTTCATTCTTCTGTCACAGATATTTTATGCTCTGTCATGCAAACCATCTCATCGCTGCACTCCTCTATCCACTTTCTGCTCTCCTCACAACACCTTCACATTTTTGTGAAGTTTCTGCTCTGTCCACTCATTCTTAACATGTATTTTCTACTCACTGCTCTATGTCACATACATCTCCCTCTCTTTGTGTTCCTCTTTTATGTAAACTTTCTACCTGACACGCCTCTCTGTTATTTGCAACTTCTGTCCAACATACTGGTCTGTCATGTGCACTTATGCTCACCTCATTCTTCTATTATTTACAATTTATGCACTCAAAACTCCTCTGTCCACTCGCTACTTCCCGTAATTCTCTTATGTTCACTGTCTGCTCAGTTAAATTTTTTTCATGTAAATGTTTTGTGTGAATTTGCATCTAGTTTCAATCTTTATCTACATCCTTTTACTGTAATTGTCTTTGCTATATTATTAGCCACCTGCAACTTCTGCATTATTTTCTAACCAACTGCTGCTTTTCTCTCTTCATCAATATCCCAAACTATCCCAATCTTTGTGATCTTTTATTTCCAACTTCAAGAGTCATGAGTTTTTCCTACAGCACTATCTGTTACATTCAGGTAATGGCCATGCAGCCAATCTCCTGTGCTTGCAGCATTTGTACGTTTTACCTGTTGTTTTGGTTTTCTATCTATTTACCAAGGCACTTCTCCCAATTTTGGGGAGTAGTTGACATAATAAAGGGGACTTTTCTTCTCTTAGCTCCTCCCAACCTGACGAGGATTCAGCTGAGTTTGGTTGGTACTACTCGGGTTCTACAGTCCACCTCCCCCGTTATCCACCACACCACAAATGAGGCTTCATATGCAAATCCCATACTGCTGCTACCTCAGCGGTCACCAAGGAGACCAGAGGAAGCAGCAAGGCCTATTGAAACTGCGTCACAATCGCTCGCTATTCATTCCTATTTCTAACACACACTTTTGCCTCTCACATCTATTCTCCTATCACCTAGAACTTTCTTCAATCCATCCATCCACCCAAACCTTGGCCTTCCTCTTGTACTTCTTCCATCAACTTTTGCAGCCGTCACCTTCTTCTATCAACTTTTGCAGCCGTCACCTTCTTCTATATGGCCAAATCACCTCAACACATCCATATCCACTGTAGCTGCTAATTAATTTCTTACACATGTTGTTGCATACATACATATACCAAGGCACTTCCCCCAATTTTGGGGGGTAGCCAACATCAACAAATGAAACAAAACAAAAGGGGACTTCTACTCTCTACGTTCCTCCCAGCCTGACAAGGGACTCAACCAAGTTCAGCTGGTACTGCTAGGGTGCCAAGGCCCACCCTCCCCCGTTATCCACCGCAGATGAAGCTTCATAATGCTGAATCCCCTACTAAAGCACCGGAGGAAGCAGCAGGGCCTACCGGAACTGCATCACAATCGCTCGCCATTCATTCCTATTTCTAGCACGCTCTCTTGCCTCTCTCACATATATCCTCCTATCACCCAGAGCTTTCTTCACTCCATCCATCCACCCAAACCTTGGCCTTCCTCTTGTACTTCTCCCATCAACTCTTGCATTCATCACCTTCTGTAGCAGACAGCCCTTTTCAATTCTCTCAACATGGCCAAACCACCTCAACACATTAATATCCCCTCTAGCTGCTAACTCATTTCTTACACCCGTTCTCACCCTCACCACTTCGTTCCTAACCCTATCTACTCGAGATACACCAGCCATACTCCATACACTTTATCTCAAACACATTTAATTTCTGTCTCTCCATCACTTTCATTCCCCACAACTCGATCCATACATCACAGTTGGTACAATCACTTTCTCATATAGAACTCTCTTTACATTCATGCCCAACCCTCTATTTTTTACTACTCCCTTAACTGCTGCCAACACTTTGCAACCTTCATTCACTCTCTGACGTACATCTGCTTCCACTCCACCATTTGCTGCAACAGCAGACCCCAAGTACTTAAACTGATCCACTTCCTCAAGTAACTCTCCATTCAACATGACATTCAACCTTGCACCACCTTCCCTTTTCGTACATCTCATAACATTACTCTTACCGACATTAACTCTCAACTTCCTTCTCTCACACACCCTTCCAAATTCTGTCACTATTCGGCCAAACATCTCTTCTGTGTCTGCAACCAGTACAGTATCATCTGCAAACAACAACTGATTTACCTCCCATTCATGGTCATTCTCGTCTACCAGTTTTAATCTCCAGATCCATAAACGCAACATACACCTCTTTACATTTTGCTAAATATTTCTCGCATATCTGCCTAACTGTAAAAATCTGATTCATACAACCCCTACCTCTTCTAAAACCACCCTGTACTTCTAAGATTGCATTCTCTGTTTTATCCTTAATCCTATTAATCATTACTCTACCATACACTTTTCCAATTACACTCAACAAACTAATACCTCTTGAATTACAACACTCATGCACATCTCCCTTACCCTTATATAGTGATACAATACATGCACAAACCCAATCTACTGGTACTATTGACAACACAAAACACATATTAAACAATCTCACCAACCATTCAAGTACAGTCACACCCCCTTCCTTCTACATCTCTGCTCTCACACCATCCATACCAGATGCTTTTCATACTCTTGTTTTATCTAGTGCTCTCCTCACTTCCTCTATCATAATCTCTCTCTAATTCTCATCTCCCACCACCGGCACCTCAACACCTGCAACAGCAATTATATCTGCCTCCCTATTATCCTCAACATTCAGCAAACTTTCAAAATATTCCGCCCACCTTTTCCTTGCCTCCTCTCCTTTTAACAATCTTCCATTTCCATCTTTCACTGTCTCTTCAATTCTTGAGCCAGCCTTCCTTATTCTCTTCACTTCTTTCCAAAACTTCTTCTTATTCTCTTCATATGAATGACCCAATCCCTGACCCCACCTCAGGTCAGCTGCCCTCTTTGCCTCACGTACCTTGCGTTTTGCTTCCACATTTTTCTCTCTATATTTTTCATACTTCTTTATACTATTACTCTGCAGCCATTCTTCAAAAGCCCTCTTTTTCTCTTCCACTTTTACCTTCACTCCTTCATTCCACCATTCACTGCCCTTCCTCATGCTGCCTCCAACAACCCTCTAGCCATACACATCACTTGCAATCCCAATAAAATTTTCTTTTACGAACTTCCAATCCTCCTCTAAATTACCAGTTTCTCTTACTTTCACTTCGTCATATGCCATTTTCAACCTCTCCTGATATTTACTTTTTACCCCCGGTTTTATTAGCTCTTCAACCCTCACTATCTCCCTTTTACATCCACCTACTCTATTCCCCCACTCTTTTGCTACAACTAATTTTTCTTCCACCAAAAAATGATCAGACATATCGTTAGCCATACCCCTAAACACGTGCACGTCTTTCAATCTTCCAAACATTCTTTTAGTTATCAACACAATCCATTAATGCCCTTTCTACTGCTCTTCCATTTGCCACTCTTACCCATGTATACTTATTTTTATCTTTCTTTTTGAAAAAGCTGGAACTTATCACCATCTCTTGCTCAACACACATATCTACCAGTCTCTCACCACTCATTTTCACCTGGTACGCCATACTTCCCAATGACACCTTCTACCTCTCCAGCTCCCACTCTAGCATTTAAGTCACCCATGACAACTACATAATTCCTTCTACCCAGTCCTTCTACATACCTAGTTAATTCATTCCAGAACTCATTCCGCTCTTCTTCACTTTTCTCACTACCTGGCCCATACGCACTAACAAACGCCCAACATTCCCTACCCAACCTAACCCTTACCCACATTAACCTAGATGATATCTCCTTCCATTCTACTACTTTACCTGTCATCCATTCACTCAGCAATAAAGCCACACCCTGTCTCGCTCTTCCCCTTTCAATCCCAGACACTCTACCAGACATTTCACCAAACATCACTTCACCCTTTCCTCTTATCTTTGTCTCACACAAGGCCAATACATTCCTAAACATACTTCCAATCTCACATCTTTTACTCTCTATCGTACTACATCCACGCACATTCAAACACCCCAAAACTAGAGTGCGGGGAGCAGTCACTCTCCCCCCAGCTCCATCTCTTTGTTGATGTCTCGCAGGATTATAGATACAGGAGAGGGGGTTCCCAGCCCCATCATCCCGTCCCTTTTAATCGCCTCTTACGATACGCAGGGATAACGTTGGCGCTATGCTAATTGTTTTTATGCCCCCGCGGCCACAGGGGCCACACATGCTCTTACCCTCACTAATTCGTTCCTAACTCTATCTAATCAAGATATATCTGCCACAGTCCTCAGACACTTCATCTCAAACACATTCAATCTGTGTCTCTGTCACTTCTATTCCCCACAACTCCAATCCATACAACACAGTTGGTACAATCACTTTCTCATACAGAACTCTTTACATTCATTCCTAACCCTCTATTCTTTACCCTTACCTTCACTGCCCCTAACACTTTACATCATTCATTTACTTCCTGACATACATCTGATCCACTCCACCATTTGCAGCAACAACAGACCCTGAGTACTTGAACTGATCTACTTTAAGTAACTCCATTCAACCTAGCACCACCCTCCCTTTTCATGCATCTCCTAACCTTATTCTTACTCACATTAACTCTCAACTTCCTTCTTTCACGCACCTTCCCAAACTCTGTCACTAATCAACCCAGTTTCTCTGAGTCGGTAATCATCCGCAAACAACAACTGATTCACCTCCCAGTTATGATCACTCATCAATCAGTTCCAATCTTTGACCAAGCACTCTAAGCATTCACCTCTCTCACAACTCCATCAACAAACAAGAAGTTGAACAATGTTGGTGACATCACCTGTCTCAGTCCCACTCTTACTGGAAACCACTTACTCCCTTCATTTCCTATCCTAACACACGCTTTATTACTTATATATAATATTCTTTACTGTTTGCAACAACCTTCCACCAATTTCATAAAACCTCATCACATTCCACATCGCTTCCCTAGCAACTCTATCGTTATCCAGATCCATAAATGCAATATGCACCTTACCTTTTACTAAATATTTCTCGCAAATCTGCCTAACTGTAAAAATCTGATTCATACATCCCCTACTTCTTCAAACTACCCTGCACTTCTAAGATTGCGTCCTCTATTTTATCCTTAATCCTATTAGTTACCACTCTACCAGACGCTTTTCCAACCACACTCAACAAATTAATACCCTTTGAATTACAACATTCATACACATCTCCCTTACCTTTGTCTAGTGTAATTTCTCTTATTCTCATCTCCCATCATTGGCACCTCAACACCTGCAACAACAATTACATCTGCCTCCCTATTATCCTCAGCATTCAGCAGCCTTGGTTTTGCTTACATTGATTTCAAATCATCTTGACTTTAATCCACTTTTGCATATTTCTGAGACTTCTGCCTTAAAGACTCCTGTTACCATCATGTCCCGTGTCTATGGTAACTCAAGGGTTTCTTCAGTTGCGTACCTTTGTGCTGTTGTCCTTCAGAAGTTCCAACTTCGTTGAAATACTTTATTGTTGAGCATATTGACATGAGTCTTGTTTCATATCTGTTACTTATTTTACTGTTCTGTACCTTTTCTGGGCTATTTTCTAACTATTATAACTCAAAGAATTAGTGTTCAGGTCACACGCAAACATGCTTACAAAACACTAAAGAAGATTACAGTATTTAATGTTGTGGGTTAGAAAGGTTTTTGCCTTTAAACTGTTATGAATGAATAATTGGGTAACTTATTGCAAGTATAGTAGAGTATGATGTTTTATATTTTGTTATAAAAATGTGAGTTTTTTAATGAATATATACCTGCATATCTCTCTCTCTCTCTCTCTCTCTCTCTCTCTCTCTCTCTCTCTCTCTCTCTCTCTCTCTCTCTCTCTCTCTCTCTCTCCTCCTCCTATTCTCTTCTCTCTTTCTCCTCTTCTCTCTTTCTCCTCTTCTCTCTCCTCCTCCTATTCTCTTCTCTCTTTCTCCTCTTCTCTCTCCTCCTTCTATTCTCTTCTCTCTTTCTCCTCCTTCTATTCTCTTCTTCTCTCTCCTCTTCTCTCTTCTCTTCTCTCTTTCTCCTCTTCTCTCTCCTCCTTCTATTCTCTTCTCTCTTTCTCCTCTTCTCTCTCCTCCTTCTATTCTCTTCTCTCTTTCTCCTCTTCTCTCTCCTCCTCCAATTCTCTTCTCTCTTTCTCCTCTTCTCTCTTTCTCCTCTTCTCTCTCCTCCTCCTATTCTCTTCTCTCTTTCTCCTCTTCTCTCTCCTCCTTCTATTCTCTTCTCTCTTTCTCTTCTTCTCTCTCCTCCTCCTATTCTCTTCTCTCTTTCTCCTCTTCTCTCTCCTCCTTCTATTCTTTTTTCTCTTTCTCCTCTTCTCTCTCCTCCTCCTGTTCTTTTTTCTCTTTCTCCTCTTCTCTCTCCTCCTTCTATTCTCTTCTCTCTCCTCCTTCTATTCTCTTCTCTCTTTCTCCTCTTCTCTCTTTCTCCTCTTCTCTCTCCTCCTTCTATTCTCTCCTCTTCCCTCTTTCTCCTCTTCTCTCTCCTCCTTCTATTCTCTTCTCTTCTCTCTCCTCCTTCTATTCTCTTCTCTTCTCTCTTTCTCCTCTTCTCTCTCCTCCTTCTATTCTCTTCTCTTCTCTCTTTCTCCTCTTCTCTCTCCTCCTTCTATTCTCTTCTCTTCTCTCTTTCTCCTCTTCTCTCTCCTCCTTCTATTCTCTTCTCTTCTCTCTTTCTCCTCTTCTCTCTTTCTCCTTCTATTATCTTCTCTCTTTCTCCTCTTCTCTCTCCTCCTTCTATTCTCTTCTCTCTTTCTCCTCTTCCTTCTATTCTCTTCTCTCTTTCTCCTCTTCTCCTTCCTCCTTCTATTCTCTTCTCTCTTTCTCCTCTTCTCCTTCCTCCTTCTATTCTCTTCTCTCTTTCTCCTCTTCTCCCTCCTCCTTCTGTTCTCTTCTCTCTTTCTCCTCTTCTCCCTCCTCCTTCTATTCTCTTCTCTCTTTCTCCTCTTCTCCCTCCTCCTTCTATTCTCCTCTCTCTTTCTCCTCTTCTCCCTCCTCCTATTCTCCTCTCTCTTTCTCCTCTTCTCCCTCCTCCTCCTATTCTCCTCTCTCTTTCTCCTCTTCTCCCTCCTCCTTCTATTCTCTTCTCTCTCCTCCTTCTATTCTCTTCTCTTTTTCCTCTTCTCTCTCTTCCTTCTATTCTCTTCTCTCTTTCTCCTCTTCTCCCTCCTCCTCCTATTCTCTTCTCTCTTTCTCCTCTTCTCCCTCCTCCTTCTATTCTCTTCTCTCTTTCTCCTCTTCTCCCTCCTCCTTGTATTCTCTTCTCTCTTTCTCCTCTTCTCTCTCCTCCTTCTATTCTCTTCTATCTTTCTCCTCTTCTCTCTCCTCCTTCTATTCTCTTCTCTCTTTCTCCTCTTCTCTCTCCTCCTTCTATTCTCTTCTCTCTTTCTCCTCTTCTCCCTCCTCCTCCTATTCTCTTCTCTCTTTCTCCTCTTCTCCCTCCTCCTTCTATCCTCTTCTCTCTCCTCTTCTCTCTCCTCCTTCTATTCTCTTCTCTCTTTCTCCTCTTCTCCCTCCTTCTTCTATTCTCTTCTCTCTTTCTCCTCTTCTCTCTCCTCCTTCTATTCTCTTCTCTCTTTCTCCTCTTCTCTCTCCTCCTTCTATTCTCTTCTCTCTTTCTCCTCTTCTCCCTCCTCCTCCTATTCTCTTCTCTTTCTCCTCTTCTCCCTCCTCTCTTTCTCCTCTTCTCCCTCCTTCTATTCTCCTCTTTCTTTCTCCTCTCCTCCCTCCTCCTCCTATTCTCCTCTCTTTCTCCTCTTCTCCCTCCTCCTATTCTCTTCTCTCTCCTCCTCCTATTCTCTTCTCTCTTTCTCCTCTTCTTCCTCCTCCTTCTCTTCTCTCTCTCTCTCTCTCTCTCTCTCTCTCTCTCTCTCTCTCTCTCTCTCTCTCTCTCTCTCTCTCTCTCTCTCTCATTAAATGCAATAATGTTTTAGAAATGATAATTCCAGTGAATTAAGATTACATATCAAAGGTAGATTATTTCAAGGAAGTAAATAGAAGTTTTTTTTAGAAAAATTCTGTATAAAGACCTTCCCAATTTGAATTTGTCAAATGAGTTGTGTATAAATTCAGTGCTAGTAGGCCAATACATTATAGATTTCTTAAAAGTAACGGGAATATGTCCATTGTATCTATATGTTTCAATGTTTATTAAGGTACATTTAGGTAAGAGTGATCTAAAGGTTGTATTGTAAACAAATGTATTGTTTAATGGAAAGTACATAATACTGGGTATGGGTTCAACTGTCGGATAAAACTATACCGTTTGGAAACAAGTAGCAATAATCTATATGACCTCTGCAAGTTGAACAGGAAAAATTAGAACACTTGTTGTATCCTTATACAAAGAATGGCTCTTAACCCAGTCAGTTCAACATTGCTTTGTTGACATATTACTTCCAATTTTTGTGCTTTGAATTAGCCTCTACCTAAAAATGTTTTATGCACAGAACTTTCAAAAGGTTTCTTGGTTTTCCTTTCTACTATTTGACTTGTGGAAAGATTGCCATAAAGTCCAGCTGTAGGTCTTTCAAGCTATTTAATTTTTCTATGACCTTTTGGGGGAAGTTGTAGAAAATCTTTAGTTTCATTACAGAAAGACTAGCCTTTATAAAACCCAATTAATTTAAAATGTTCAAGTGTTATATATGGTTTCAATTTCTGTCCTTTAAACTAATTCATGCACAAAGAGTTTCATGTACAGGACTTGAGAGATTTCATGCTTCACCTAGGCAAACTTTCATGAAATAATTGGGTCACAAGGTCTAGTACAAGATCTGGGCCACATGGTCCAGCTTTTGTACTTAAGTGACCCAAATTTCATAAAATCTTACATAGATGAACCAGGAAACCTCTCTCAAGTCCTGTATATAAAACTGTGTATGAACGAAGTTAAATGACAGAAATGGGAACTATATAACACAAACATTTTTAGTTAATTGGGTTTTATAAAGGCTAGTCTTTCTGTAATGAAACTAAAGATTTTCTACAACTTCCCCCAAAAGGTCATAGAAAAATTAAATAGCTTGAAAGACCTACAGCTGGACTTTATGGCAATCTTTCCACAAGTCAAATAGTAGAAAGGAAAACCAAGAAACCTTTTGAAAGTTCTGTGCATAAAACATTTTTAGGTAGAGGCTAATTCAAAGCACAAAAATTGGAAGTAATATGTCAACAAAGCAATGTTGAACTGACTGGGTTAAGAGCCATTCTTTGTATAAGGATACAACAAGTGTTCTAATTTTTCCTGTTCAACTTGCAGAGGTCATATAGATTATTGCTACTTGTTTCCAAACGGTATAGTTTTATCCGATAGTTGAACCCATACCCAGTATTATGTACTTTCCATTATTATTTTTATATTATATTTTTTTAAACTTATAAAAAATGAGGAAAATAAAATCAAAATTACCGGACAGTCTTTTATTTAAATTTTAACAATAAAATCCAAGCTAGAAATGGTTACTATTTTTCAATGAAAAAAAATAATATTTTTTTAAATTTTTTGGCCGTTTGGAGTCAGCATTGCAATGACCCAAGGAGAGGTTTGTTCTCAGTAGGAGGTACCCAGTCAGGTGTCTTTCTCTGAGGCTGACTCAAGGTGCTGTTTTCGAAGCAGAGAGCTGAATGCCGAGATTGGAAAAGTCCTGACATCCCTTGTGGTTTTCCAGACGCATTTAGGTTTGCTCTGTCACTGCTAAATAACAAAGTCAATTATAGAAAACGATTTACTTACTGAAAGACCAAGGGAGTTGGGTAGGGTAACCACTAAGAAAGGCCTGAGTTTAAGTTCCTTCTTATGGCTGTGACTGTTTGTACTTAGAAAAAAACTTCCTTTATTGATACTGTCTTGTGAAACATGGCGTGAAACTCCGCAGAGATTTGCACCAGCTTTCTGAACCCGAGTTGATGCATAAAACAAAGATAATCATATTTACTCAATGAATACCATTTTGAAACTTACTGGATCAAATCATACATTTCAATCTTCTTTCAAATTTCCTTGAAGGCCCAAATATACTGTCAATCATGATTGTACAATATCCGTGTTAGTGCAAGGGTATCTTTTGTGAGTTGTGATTGAGTATTCCTAAACACTTAATCTCACCTACTCACAAAGGATATGCTTATACAAACACGGATATTGTACAATTATGATTGACAGTTTACTTTGGGCCTTTTAGATTTCACTTACGCCTTATAACAGAAAACGAGTTTTAGTCTTCATCCTCAGAAAACAAGTACAATAAGCTAAGAGGCACTGGTTGAAATGAATATATTTCTCGATCATTATAACCATTGTGTGGACTTTGCAACCGACAGAATTTTATTACTCGAACCTTGAAGGGTGATTTACTTTTAAATTCTAAATTTAGCCTTATTTTTAATAATATTACCAAGGGAAATATAACAAATTATCAAGAGGAAATTGATTAGAATAACTTAGTATATTTTAAGTGTCATAGAATTTAATATTTTACCGTTAAATTCAGCATCAAAATGTAAATTCATGAAGTAATTGGATTTTACTTTAATTTGTTAATTGACAAATATACTTGTACATGATGTGAGCATTTGACATTATGCGAAAATGGGCACCTATTTTAAATACAAAGATACAAGGGGGACTTAAAATTCTGAATGGAATTTAATTTAGTTCAACTTTTCAAAAAAATAAATTCATTACTTTTTCATTATGCTTATTTTGTCCCTAAAATTACCTTTTCCTGACCTTTTCTTAATTTTTACTCAACTTTAAATTTTACGTTAATTTTTGCAATAGATTAGATATGACGAACACTACTATTTATTTAGTTTGTTTTTATCAGAAATTTTAATTAGTTTATAGATTAGATTTTATTACTTTAAATTCTACGTTAATTGGTGCAATAGATGTTCAGATATGACATACATTACTATCGCTTAAGGATTTTTATCAGCAATTTTACTTTATAGATTTCTCAACCTTGCAAACTTTATCTAAATTAAATTTACTTGAGGTTTTATGGATTTTAACTATCTTGTTTATAACTTTCAATTCAGTCTCATGCTAATTTTGTTGATAGTCAGCACCATAATTTATGACAGACCGATTCATTTTGAAATTAAAAGTTCAAATTTTCACTTTCATTTACTTTACGTTCTTTAAAGATGAAATATTGACTAAATTAAAAAAAAAAATCGTTTGACTAAAAAATAAACTTAAAGGTTTACTAAATCATATATTAAGTTTTGGTTTGCCAAGTCAGATCAAGCAATAGGAAAACTAAGTTTTTAATTAAATTAGAAGACTTATTCATCAAATGACCTTCTACAAGCTTAGAGCTTTGCTTTTTAAGGTACTTGCAAATTATGAAATCGAATTTTCATCCTTTACACCAAAACTTTCTCAAATTATTCTTAATTTGGTGCTATTTCGGTAAAGTCTGTCTACAAAATTAAATTGATAAGTATAGGATTTGATTTATATTCCCAGATGTCTTTTGAACAATTAAATTACAGGAATACCACAAATTAAAAACCAAACTATTCAATTAAAATTTTATTTATAATTTAACTACATCTTTTAAATCAAACTGATTAATTTCAGTTTATTAAAATTTCAATTAGTTTAGGTTTACCTTTATACTCAAAATTACAAGTCAACCTTTAGTCAATTACAACAAGTGATTATTACATACATCAAGACACACACAGCCCTTAAAAGACAGCCTAGAAGACCCAAACACCTAAATCGTATTATGGCCAGACATCATCTCAAGTAGATGATTGACTTGGGCAAATGGTTTGAAGTGTACAGAGCTGCAACCACCAATAATTGGTCAGCTTTCATCGTACACGACTCACTGGCCAAATTCAGAATCTGTGGTATAATGCTTACAAATGCGATCTCATTGCCAAGTAATGGCATTGCCTAAAACCTGATTTGGGCATTCTTGGGGTGCTCTATTAATAAATAATTTTCAGAAGTCTATATCCAATTCCTTATTTTTTTTTTTTTCCTTAGGTCATCACAACAATTCAAAAACTATGAAGACTCATTCTACATCACTGTATTCATAAACACTAGACCAGGTTATGGTTACTAGACCACTTTAAATTTTCAATAATTTTATTTTCAATTGGGCTTCCAGTTTGGTGAACATCCCCTTTCACCTTATATTTCATACCTCAAGACCTATCTTTAAAATACTATTCCTTAGCTATTCAAAGTTTTTGGGTTTTTCACTAGGATAATATTGATAACTATCTCTTACAGCCGAAATCTATTGCCATTACCAATTTTATATTAGTTTTGCCAATTTTATTCTAAAACTTCAGCTGAATTTTGTTTTCCCAAATTTTATATAACTAAACTAATGGGTGAATATCTTTCATAAACAAATTTGATCAGATTTTGTCTACACATCAAAATTAGTAATGACATTCATGTTCTTAATCTATATCATCCAAGAAGGAAATGATGCATTCCTTCAGATATAATTCTTAGTTACATCATTTCTAGTTTGATACTGTAGCTGATTTGATGCAATTGCCATCTTGATGTAATTGCAAATTACATAAAACTTTTAATGCAATTTCACAATATAAATTGTGACTGCAATGTTTAATTTCTAGTTTTATGTAATTAACCTAATCTAATTGCCACTAAAGAAATTTATGTAAATGTTACCAAAGTGTAATTGCTACCTTGATTTACAAGACATCAAAAGAGTTCTTCAAATATTGCCTTGCCAATTCTACTTGCCTTTTGTAATTTCCAAATTTCAACAAATCCTTGAACCAACAGATTTTCAATAAGTGCAGGGGAGAAATAAACTAGCAATTTCAAGTGAAAATAAACTATACCACCATGCCAGAAAACAAACCAATCATTCTAATGAAGAAAACTTTAAACACGAGACAAATAGGATAAATTCATGACCTACAGAATTAATAAATTGAAACCTAAAAAAATTTCATTCAAGGGCCATAAAAAAATATTGCATATTATTGATAGTTTACAATGAAAAAATTACAATCCTTGGAAAACTAACTTTAAAAAATCAGGCCTTTTCTGAGATAGACCTTAACAAAATTACCAATTTAAATACAATCAAAAAATACCCCAAAGTGACAAGACTTTCAGATAAAGCTTAGGGGAATATATTGTTGTGTAGATTTCAAACAGCTTTGCTACAGCAATAAACAGTAGCTACTAGAATTTTGCAAGCCAAAAAAATCTTCAACAAACATCTAAGCAAATATATTGCAGACTAATGGACTAGCTAACACCAAAACATATCACAAACACACCAACTTTAAGCAAATGTATTGCACAATAACAGACCACATACACCAAAACGTCCAAAGATACACAAGAAAAAAAAAACTTTTTAAACTCGGGACTTAACAAGACCAAAACAATTACCAACAATGACTTCAAGGTAAATTTATTGAAGACTAATACACCACCTTTATCAAAATACATCCCTAATAAACAAGTGTTACTTTAAGCAAAACTATTGTAAATTAACATTCTAAATACTCAAAACCACCACCAATAAACAGACCTAAAGCCAAATATATCACAGATTTAAGTCCTCCTGAATCTAAATGGAACATCAACAAGGAGCTTCCAGAGGACATTACACAGAACATTAACGAACAGACTCTCACAAACTACAAAATAACTAACAACAAAAGGCAAAACTATGACAAACAGGCTTCCTATATCAAAAAGTATTATCCATACAGAAAAATATTGATAAGTAAAACTAAACAATGAAATGACCAACAAAATTTCCTAGTGCAAAATTACCAGACTCCTGAAACCATAATAATCACTAACAGAATTCAAGTCTGAAATACTGCAAACAAGGATCCCCTAATTACAAAAGTATTACTATATTGTACTGACTAAGACCTCCACTAACCAAACTTTTATATAAACCTCAAATATAAAGTCATTGGATTATGAACTAATACACAGTTTCATACTCTACTTCCATGAAAAGTCTCAACTTCAAACAAACGTCATAGAAATCAGTTACAGAAAATCAAACTCCACTGGCAAAGGCTAGATACATAAATTTAAATTAATGCCATATAATGATTGCTGAACACCCATGAATCAAAGCCAAAATATTGTAATAAAATAAACTACCCACAATACACCATTTCTGACTTCATGAAAAATTGCAAAATTTGCCACTCCACAACCAGAAATTGTTTAAAACCAAACTATTGCCATAATGATCTCGGAATATCAAAACACAAAGAACCCAAAACCGAACTTTGTGATGGAAATTTATTGCTATCTAACAGACTCCTAAACCGAAACAATTCTCAAAAACAGACCTTAGAACAGATAGCTTACTAAGCCTTCCCAGACCACCTAACTTACTATTACTAGTTAAGCTACAACCCTAGTTGGAAAAGCAGGATGCTATAAGCCCAGGGGCTCCAACAGGGAAAATAGCCCGGTGAGGAAAGTAAATAAGGAAATAAGAAAAAAAACTACAAGAGAATTAACAATTAAAATAAAAAATTTTAAGAAGAGTAACAATAAAATTAATCTTTCATATATAAACTATGAAAACTAAAACACAAGAGGAAGAGAAATGTGATAGAATAATGTGCCTGAGTGTACCCTCGAGCAAGAGAACTCTACCCAAGAAAGTGGAAGACCATGGTACAGAAGCTATGACACTCCAAGTCCAGAGAATAATGGTTTGATTTTGGTGTCGTCCTCCTAGAAGAGGATAAACTTATTCAATTAGCTTCTCCAAAACAAAAATGATGTAGACTATTAGAATTTTGCAAACAAACAATCACCAACAAGCACATCATAAGGCAAATGTATTTTAGACTAACACCACACAAAATCTATTAAATTTATTACTAACAGACTAATGCTGTCTACAAAATAAATTAAAGAACCCTAACAACCTTCAGCCAAACATAAAACTGACTAATCAAAACCAATGATCAAGAAAAATCATAATATATAAATATAAGACATACAAATCCAAAATATCACCACAGACAAATGACAATTTTCTCAAGTATACAGACCACCTAAATCAAAAGCAAATAATTAAAAAACCCAGTTTAAAGGTAAAACTATTGTCAACTAATGACTTAAAGAACCAAATAAATGACCACCGAACAGAACCCAAAACTACCAAAATATCAAGACTACCAGAAACCATAATCATCAACAGACCGACATCAGGGATGAAATATTGCTGTCCAAAGATGGCCTGAAACCATAACTATCACCCATCAATAAAATTGCAATATAAACTAATACACTTATTAAAATTCTACGTTTATGATGAAATACAACTTGAACCAAACTGAACTGTCAAATTTATGAAAACCAAGCTCCAATAATAAAGACTAGTTTCAATGAACCAAACTTTGGTTATATAATTTTAACACCAAAATCTTCAAAGAAAAAATGGTTTTACTGTCTCATCAGATTGCCTAAAAATAAAGCACATGCCAACACACAGGCCTTAGGGAAAATGTATTACAACTTTACATACAATCTAAATAAAATAAAACTCAAGGCAAAAATACTGTAAGCCATTAATATTTTGAAAATTTGAAACAACAAAGCAATAATGTTGCAACCTTACAGATGACCTAGAACTAGAGTAACAACCAACGAATAGATCCTTTCAATGTAAAATGCAGAGACCTCCTGAAACCACACTACTGTAATCATGAAAAATGGCAAAAATATTGCAATATAAAATTCACAATTTCAAACTTTCATTATAAAAACTTCAAATTTCAGTCAAAATTATTTTATGAAATCTAAAATTGATTTCTAAAATTGAATGTTATGTAATAATCTCAATATAAAAACCTAAAATAAAAATTACAGAGACATTCTAGGAGATTTTTGTCTAAAGATCCCCAAAATCCAAAACAATCACCACAAAACAGATCTTTACATTACAGAACAGCAGCTCATCTGAACCAAATACTGTACAAACTCGAACAAGAGTATCTCCAACGCAAAATACTGTAGATTACTAGAATTTTACAAAGAGGTGTCATAAAAAAATATATCTTAAGGTAAATGTATTACAGACTGATATATCACCAACAAATACAGCTTCCAAGGACAAATATCTCAAACTAAAGCCTTCTACAGATCATAATATTTACTAACATACGGACTTCAAAGCAAATTTAGAACACTATACCACCTGAATCAAAATAAATAAATAAACTGAGCTTCTCAAAGCTAAAGCATTGCAGACTAATATATTCTAAAAATCAAAACCAATGTCAATGAATTGACCTTCAGACAAATATATCACAAGACTGATATCTAAACCAAGATTACACACCAACGTAGGAGTTAAGGAAAAACTATTATGACTTCTACAAACCAAAAATTAATCAATTAGCACAACTAAACACAAATTTATTATAAACAGGTGGTTTAATAGTCGCTCATGAATGGCAGAAGCAAGGGACAGTGATATTTCCCTATCGAGGAGGACTATGCCCAAGAGACTGGCCATATATACACATGATCAGGGCCCAAGACTCCTCTCCGTCCAAGCTAGGACCAAGGAGGGCCAGGTAATGGCTGGTTATGACTCCGCAGATAGACCTATAGGCTCTCCCAAATACCCCCTCCTTAGCTCACAAGGATGGTGAGGTTACAGCGACCAAAAGAACTAAAGTTTGAGTGGGACTAACCACAATCTGACGATCACCAGTCGGACATTACCACATTGGCCACCACAAATCCTTAATAAAGAGATTTTTAGGGCAAAAGTGTTTCAAACATTTCACCTAAAACCAAAGCATTAACCAATACAGAACATCAGTGCAATGCTATCGGCCCTTCAGACTATATCATCTCCAGTTCTCAGACTAAGACTAAACCATCAGACTTCACAGATTTCCATAGACAAGAGCAATAAAAATGGACTTAATTAAAAAATATTAAGAGATTTCAAGTGTCTTCCAGAAACCATTGCTAGAAAAAAGGCAAAAAAAAAATACTACAATGCTAGCTAATGCACAATATCAAACTCGTTCATGAAAAATAGATTCACCCAAACAATCCTCTCTCAAGGACTAGTTTCTTAAAACCAAACTCCACTGTCTTACAATAATCTCTCAATAATAGACTATTTTGTCACTAGTTGATATTTAGAGAATCTATCATCACTCGCATCCAAATACCAAATGACCAAAGACATGAAAAGATGCATCATAACTTTATTCGTGATCATCTCTTCAAGCTATCTAGAACTAACATTTACTCTTGGTGCCGAAAAAAAGGCAGAGAAAAAGAATTAGAGGATTCCTGTACTATCCCAAACGCAGCGCTTATTGAATCCAAAATTGCATCACAGTCTACGCTTATGAATTCTAAGCTAGACACAATCAAGACTAGGCATACTTACAGAAACATCTTTATTACTAGCCCTTTCTGCTTGAAGGAATTTTAATCAGTTACAATACTCGAGAGCTTGGCTATCCCCCTTAAAATCTACAAATTCCATGGGATAATGGGCGAACTCATTCGTTAAGACTAAGACACCATCATGAAATAGAACTCTTAAAAAATCTTGAAAGTTCAAAACAGCAGGATGTATCATAAACTCGGGTATCTAAAAACTGATAAACCTAGAATTCTTAACACACACTGATCCCTTAAGTCAAGTTGTCAATAAATCTGTCCCCAATACAGAAACAATATGAAAAGGTCCAGTACAACAGCAAAAAAATGACAATCTCCAACCACACCAAGCCACAAGATTCACCTTAACCCACATCACAATCAGCTTAACCCACATCACAAGAGGAAAATTGTAAAGTCTTAGTGTCAATACATTCCTTCAACCATTACACCACTTCTATTGCCTAAGCAGTTTCAGAAAGTTATTAACAACTCTAACCAATCATCATAAACTGAACTAGACTTATCAAAAACTGGCTTGTGGTTTTGTGTACAAAAATGTCTGCTAGCTTTTCCATAGCCTCTTTCATGAATGCTTTACAAGGCTTTCAATATGAATCAGGAAAAATTCGTTGGATATGAAAACTCCCTTTCACATACACTAGTCTGAATATTTCAAGGAGGTACAAAATCTTCAATAGGTCTGAAGAAATTTTATGATAACCTTCCTAATACAGTACATCAAAGGAAGCATTATTGCCCATCTCACTGTAATTCTTAGAAAATAGGTTTATATAAACCCAAAAGATCACAGAAACACCAGTTTTTTTGGTCAAATTACTGACAATACTATCCATTTGTAATGTTATGCCACAGATTTCTAAAAATGGTCATCGTGGTATTTGTCCCTAGTTTATTTCAAATACAATAATGAATGTATTGCTTAATACGAATAAAAATTTGAGCCCCAAGCTGGTGCTGCTTTTAAGGCGACTGTATGTGTCAAATATAAGTAAAAGTCTTGTTATATACTTAACCAAGGGAATGACTTTGGACCCCAAATTTTTAAAAAATTAATATCTTTTAAGTAACACCCTTTAAGACATCTGGCAGGACATAAATCATATCCAAAACTTACCAATACTTTTGCAGAACAGTCTTTCGAAAACTATCATAAAAATCAGCATGAGATAGTAAAGTTGATTTTCTCAACTTGTTCCACTTAGTTTTATAAATCATATCACACAAGGTTGGTCAGGAAACAGTAATTATAAGAACGAAAGCAAATAACATTAAATTAATATGTAATGATTTAGATTCATCTATATAACTCTAGGGAAGAATTCTGTTAGTCGCAAAGATAATTGTACAATGGGTAAAACATTCGAAGATATATAAACATAACAAAACAGCTTTCAGCTTATTGTATCTCAGTTTTCTAAGAATGAATATAAAACTCATTTCCAGTATCAAGACTTGGAAATCTCAAAGAAAATTTGAAAGAACATCAAATTATATGCTATGATCAAGTAATTCTCAACATGTTATTCATAGAGAAAATTAATTAACTTTATACAAATATGCTTCAACTCTAGTACAGAATTATAGTGGTAAACTACATAACTTCACAACATGTCTCACAAAACAGTATATCAAGGAAGCATCAACTAAGTACAAACAGTGACAGACATAAGAATTAACATTAAACTAAGGCCTTTCTTAGTGGTTACCCTACCCAACTCCCTTGGACTTCCAGTGAGTAACTCGTTTTCTATGACCGACTTTGTTCTTTAGCAGTGCCAGAGAAAACCGAAATGCATCTGGAAAACCACAAGGGATGTCAGGACTTTTCCAATCTCGGCATTCAGCTATCGGCTTCGAAAACAGCAACTTGAGTCAGCCTCAGAGAAAGACACCTGACTGGGTACCTCCTACTGAGAACAAACCTCTCCTTGGGCCATTGCAATGCTGACTCCAGGGAGCCCTTTATTTAATTCTTTCCAATTTTTTCTTTCTACAATCTTTCCAATTTTCTAACTACACACAGTATGGAACTTCTGTGTTTCATCAAGAAATTTTAACTGATAGATGATTTATACACCTTTAAGATTGCGCTAAATGGCATAAAACAGCAATATTGAAGACTGCTCTAGTTCTCACTCAGTTCTCAGATCTAAAAATAAAAAGGCTATTTTGAAGGCCAAGGCTAATTTGAAGGACAAAAAATTAAACTAGCTAATTAAATTTTAGCATAAGAATCAACTACTGTATCCAAAATTTAAGACAAATCTTATAGAGCTTTTTGAAAAAGGTTAGACAAATTCTCCTTTTTGAGGCTGAAAAAAATTAAACTAACTACTTAAATCAGCACAAAACTAACTACACCAAATTTAAGACCTAAATCTTTTAAAACCTAATGAAAAAGTTTGACAAAATCTACATCTAAATAGATCCAAAAAATGGGACACAATGTTGAGTGTGAATGAGCTAAGAATGAAAATGAGTTATATAAAAACTTCAACAGTAAACGTAGAGGGAATGTCACAATATCTGAAAGACTACTAGTGATATGCATTGTTGGTATGGAATGCTTCAGGAAAAGTCTAAATCTCCTCCAGTAAAGTGTGCTAAGCATAGTAAAAGACTCCCATTAATCATTATCTAATTTATATTCTAATGGCCATATCATATATTTTAACATCTACAGTGACTAGATAGTGTTATAAATGACTAAGTTGTGGGAAAATATGTAAAGGGTTTAAATCTCCCCCAGCAACGTGTCCTAAGGATAGTAATTCTCCCAAACACTAAATTTCTCTAAGTTATACTCCTGGCCCTATCATATAACATCTAGGGAGTGACTAGACATTGTTGCAAATACTGTATTAACATCTAGGGAGTGACTAGACATTGTTGCAAATACTGTATTAACATCTAGGGAGTGACTAGACATTGTTGCAAATACTGTATTAACATCTAGGGAGTGACTAGACATTGTTGCAAATATTAACATCTAGGGAGTGACTAGACATTGTTGCAAATATTAACATCTAGGGAGTGACTAGACATTGTTGCAAATAACTAAGCTGTGAGAAAATATACATAGGTTCTAAATCTCCTCCAACAATGTACGTTAAGCATAGTAAGAGAGAAGGTCTCAACCTATTTGAGGTATGAATATTTACTGTTTCAAAAACTAATATTTTTTGGGGAGAGATAATTTTGATTTCTTATGTTAAAAGCTTAAAGACCCTACTTGACTTACTGAGATTTTGTGAGAACTGAGCATCAACATGAAATACATTAGTCCTTATACAAAAAAATAAATTTACAGTTTTGCATTACAATAATTTCCCATTGATAATTTTTCAAGTTGAACTTTTAACAGATTAATAGTTAATGTGATCATACAACAAATTCAATGGGAACTGTGTGAAGCACATTAATAATAAAAACATGAATTACAGTATACATTCCAAACAATAAAAATCCATATACCAAGACACTGCAGCTGCTAGAATTCTAAAAGGTTACAAACTTTAAACTATTCGCATTATTCTCGTTTATAAAGCCACAAAAATAAAACTAATTGTTAAAATATTACTTTGTCTGAAACTATTTTGATAAGTCAAGATAAAGATCTTTCATTATGACCTGGAATTACCTATACATTATATAACTAACTGCTAACAATCGTTTAAAGTGATTAGTTCCTAGAGAAGCTTAGGTCTGTCCTCGACAAAAGTTTACCTTAATCTGAATATTTTCCTACAATTTTCTATGAATTCCCAACTAGTTAATTTTTTCAAGCTAAACCCCAGCTATGTAGAATGTCCCATTACCATAGCTTTAATTTTAATTCTTCTAGTTTTCTTAAACTAAAACTTATCAAAATAAACTCCTTTTAAACATTTTCTCTTGGCTTTATAAGCCTAAAACTTTTTAGCAATACAAAATTTTCCATAAAGTTCCACTTAATTCAATTTCAGTGATTTATTCATTCAGCTTAAATTATCAGCAATAGATACCACCCTAAAATTAACCCTTATGATTTCAAATTGATAAAAATGCCCTTATGAGAAGTCTTACGCTAATCTTAAGTTTTAGGATTTCTGAGTATTTTCAAATACCTGAATCTAAGAATTAAATTTCCGATGCCAAAATCCCCATAAATTAAAAAGCTTCAATTTGGTACCTACACAAGCCAGCAGTGTCTTGAAATATGACATGATGCCATGATAATATTCATATGCAGTATAATATACTCTACAAAAATATTAATTTTATCATTTATGTGCATATTTTTCTTTTGGTCCAAAGCTAAGATGTATTATTTTCATGGCAACATTTACACAAATTTATAAACGTTAATTGCTTAAAAACCATGGAAAGGTGTTTGCCCACTAAATTAAGAAAAAATAGTATATAATCCAAGCTAAGCTAATTCAATAAAAGCAGTGTGTCACTGTTCATGAATACTTTTTAAGTTCCTCTAATATATAAACTAAATCTTAAAGCTTCTATCGTGGAAAGCTAACTAAATTTTGGTCAGTGGTATTCCTACTGGTTCATAAACAAGTCTTCACTTTGCATAACTGAAGTTTAAAAACAAGCCTTAAGGAAAACTAAGTATAGTATAAATACCATTGTTTACATAGTATTATTATAATAGACCTAAAAGCAATATGAAAAAGTGCCCTAAACTTTACTATAATTACTAATTACTTCCTAATTGCAATAAGGAAGTGACTAAAGCTAAATGAGTACAAAAACATCTATCTTTGGCTCGATGTTATAAAAGCTAATCCAACAATATTCTTCACCATATGAAAAATACTATGAGCAATCATTTGTAACTTTGCCCTAAAATCCCTGGCCTATATAGGTAATGCCTTATATGTTCTACATCAGTTATTACTTGCACAATCTCTGCCTAATACAAAGATATTCTTTCTAGCTAGTGAACTTTCTGCTGTTAAGCACTTGAACTTTAGAGAAACGTGAAAATAGCCAAAATTACCTTATCAATATAACCTGAACTTTGGTTGAGATAAGATAATCATATTACTAACCATACTAATTGATATGGGACGTAACTATACTATGTACAATGAACTTACTGATCCAAATTATCTAAGCCGACAATTTTACGTGACTGCGTAACCTAAAGCACCTCGCATCAAACTATACACAACCAATAAGCTACCTGTTATTAGATTCAACTGCTAAGCATCTAATGTATAAAAATGTTTAGATAAACTATGTACATAATCCTAAACATACTAAACTACTTAGCATAACTTATGAACTTTGGCATTCTATTTGCAATGTTTTTCTAAAATGGTTCGATTTAAGATATAAAGCTGAAGTTGTAACTGAAGAATGAAGCATAGTAGAATCTTCGAATATTCCTTGGCACTGCCAAGACTCCATTTTGCATTCAGCAGAATCTGAAAAAAATGTGAAAAAGGGCAATTACATCACATAAAATTAAGATTTCTTTACTTACAAGGCATTGAAATAAGGATTATCTATGACAAGGCCCAAAGAATTGTATCCTAGATCTATTAAATTCCAATACTGTATCTGCATTTCCAAATATAAAATTTCTTAGAATTTGCTTCTGTAGGTCGAATTAAATCTCAATACTGTATACTAGAGAATTATATATTGCTTATCATCATCATTGTTGTTACTTTATTAATAACCTATTTGTGTACAATATAATTGAAATATAGTTTTACCAATAATAATAGAGTATGGAGAATATAATCTAACTTTTTCTTAAGTCTTGTCATAACAATTTTGATAGATTTAGGATATGGCATGAAGGAGCCAACTACTACTGATAAGTTTTTATTTCTTTTATTTTGCTCTATGTTGACCAAATTTTGAATTCATCTCAATTTAGTTTTAAATATTTCCAACGACTTGTGTAGTTAAAGCATCATCATTACCCTTATATAAATAAAGCACGAACATCATAATTATTACCATTCTCTCAGAATTTCATATCACGGTAGTTTTTTAAAAGCCACAGAATGTCTTACCTATAATTCTGACCAGCAGCAATATGACCAACTTCAGAAAGTATTTCTTGTCTGGGGAGAAATCTTGCCAAGATGGACAATCCAGATGGCAACTCAGTCTGAAATAAAACAAGATTCTTCTGTATTGATTTTTGCAAAAATAAGATACTATAGTCAATTCTTTTTAGTGAGGCAGATTTGCACCGCCTCGCAGGGGTGCCCTTTTAGCTCGGAAAAGTTTCCTGCTCGCTGATTGGTTGGACAAAATAATTCTAACCAATCAAATAGCAGGAAACCTTTCCAAGCTAAAAGGGCACCGATGCGAGTCAGTGCAAATGCGTCTCATTAAAAAAAATTTACTATAGGTATTTTATAGTTTATCCAAATGTTCTAATTACCCGGTACCTAGATGCTATGCTATATCATCTAATTTACCTTTTACTTTGTATCATATGTTTCGATCAATAGTGTTAGGAACCAAACCCTTATGTCATCTTGAGTATTCTATCCTAATTGTTTAAAATACTATTAATATACTGTACTTTGGCTAGCAAGAAAATTCATCCATTGTAATCTGGAACATTTCATAATCAATTATTGTAATTGTAAGTTATGAAATGCAAATAACTAACCATCTACAATTCTCTAAGCATTAATCCTATAAAACATTTTCTGGTAATGAAATTACCCATCTGAATTCAAAAATAAATTTACCCTGCAAATCTGATAGAGCCTACTGTTAATGAAGCCCCCACTTCATTTGGTAAAAAGGGACATGGAGATTAAAGTTAGTCAAGCAATTATAATCTATCTTTTTACATTCCGAAAAATATGGAAAGAAAGGAGATACTGTAGTATGAACTTGACAGCCTCAAAAAATGACAAATTTAGTTTCACTTTGAAAAACAGTACGTATAATAAGGGTTCAAAACTAGACAATTTCAACTAATGTCTTCGTGTTTGGAAATCGGTAAAAAAATCTTATGTATCATAGTAATTAGTTTTTTTTACCTCGCATTAGGATCAAACTCGGGACTTTCAAACGAGAGATAAGGGTACCTCCAACTGAGCCTAGTGTAGGAACCACAGTACTGGCACAGTACCCAGAGTGTTGTCAGGGGTGGAAGTGTCTCCTATTGAGTCAGTTGAACGAGATTTGCTTAACCAAAGGATATAGGGCTAACCCTGATGCAAGGAGCCTACCCCTAAAAATTATTAAGAACCTGACAAACATTAAATTTTGTGGGGAAAGACTAATGAATGCTGCCAAGGAATCTCACAAGTGGATTTAAGTCAAGACGCTAATCATACATTTATTTTCACTAGCTACACTACAAACCTAGTTGGAAAAGCAGGATGCTATAAGTCCAAGGGCTCAAACAGGGAAAAACGGCCCAGTGAGGAAAGGAAATAAGGAAAATACTGTACGAGAAGTGATGAATATATAATATCCTAAGAACAGTCACGTTAAAATAGATCAGTCATATATAACCTATTGAGAGACACTGAGGTCTAGAATATCTTGTTACCAATCAACATTTTCTTTAGCTTATTCAAACATGAAAAAAATTTCATCTCATTCCTGTTAACTGTTCAAGATTTTAAGAGGGATATTATAGCAATTCAAATATGGTCCGTTACAATATCTATGAATCTTAAAACTCCGTATTGTTTTTGCCTTATTAAAGTTCACTCTGGAAGCTGTTTACTCTAAATTTATGAGAATGCATTAAATACTGTATTTATTGATTCGGTACACAGATGAAACTTATGAACAAACTTGCAGTTGCTCTACTTACTGGAAGTTAAGAGTGGATAAAAGAAATCTAGAAGCCTAATACATTTGAGGCCATCAATTTATGTCAAAAGTGCATAGTGTAAAGTGCACTAGTAGCTTTATCCCTAAACAGCATTAAATCATAAATCATTTTATAAGTAGTTTTATTTTGAAAGTAAGGTACATTATCCAAATCCAATACCAAAAGCTAGTGATCACCTATGCACTGAGGTACCAGGGTTGCACTGAGGATAGAGCTACACAGCTAGCTTGTCCTTTGAAGGAAACAGAACCTAATATGTTTAACTTAACCACAACCATTCAAATATGTATACTGTATCAATTTTATATACTGATTTTATCACATTAAAACTGGTACATGATTCAACTTCTTGTGCATGAATGAGCAAGAGCTACTTTATATAATGTTTTTATTGGGCTCAGGCCATGTCGTCCTGATGGAAGCTCCTTCATAGTAGCTTCCTAGGTTATATTTAACCAAGTAGTTAGATATAACCTAGGAAGCTACTATGAAGGAACTTCCATCAGGACGACATGGCTACCTCACCCAAAAATAGATTTTTCGCTTCGCTCAAAATCCATCCTTTAGAGGACAGCTTTTAATTTGTTACAGTAGTTATGTTTCCAGTTAAACCAGATTTTACTGTCAGTGATACAGCCTAATATCAGGTTGTCCATTAATATCTTTTGGATTTCAGAAAATTTAGCCATGTATCAAAATTCAAGTCACCATTCTAGATATTTTTACAATAAAATCTTCAAATACTGTATTTCTGATAGAATGTAATAATCCTAGTTCTACAGATTAGCCTGACCTTTATAAGCTTGACCTGACTTTTTAGGGTCCTTTATTTAAAATGCATCTAGTTTCTTATAATTTCTTAAATATTCTTGATTAACTAAAAATTTCTAAACTCCATTACCACTTCATAAAGTCTGACTTCATGAGCAATTTGTAATATCTCATTGGTGTTCAGATGAAGCTAGTGCTTTACAAAATACATTGGATTCAATATAATTTGTTCAATAAAAGCCTATACAGGTACTGTATCTGAGATGCCTCTTACTTATAATCAGTATTGTTTCTTTAAAAAATTACTCACCTTAATAGACTGCATATCCTGTAGATAAGAGAATTTGGTACCATATACAGTATAACAAGTGGCGCTTTTGAAGACCAAGTTCCTTTCATTGGGTCTCTTTCTAAGCTGAACATCTGAAGAAAAAAAAGATTTAAAATAAATTTTGATCACTGTCAAGTTGCAAAAAAGCTTTAACTTCCAACTTATTATATCCCATTTTTCTTTAATAGAAATAAGTTATATTAAAGATGGGTATAGTTCAACTTAAAACAGTTCTCAAAGTCTTTCCAAAATAGCCGTGAAGTATTCAAATGTATAAGGCGTAGACTAAGTATAAATCTATCACCCCCTAACCTTTAGCCCCAGTTACAAAGACTACCTGGGTTATTCAATGACACTAACTTTCAATAGGTTTTTACCTCTGACTTTTTAATGTCTGACAGCCAATTTTACCTAATTCTAGAATAGCTGTGTTAATTGTCTTCCTTTTAAGTCCCCACAAAGCTAAATGTGATACAGTAATTTACCAATCTGATTAAAGACCAAGATCTCCCTCTAATGCATCTTCTGATTAGAACATTGTCTCTAAAACTTTGCTCACACATGATATTCATGTACCTGTACAAGAACTCAGGCTCCTCAGTAATAGGATTTATGTGAAATTATAACATGGGCAGATCTGGGTGTGGCTAATCTTGTCAAACTTTAAACTTCAGTAACTAAATTACTATTAATTATACATTCTTTGAATGGTCAACATCCCAAATTAAACTCCCATACACTTTCTTTAATTACTTCTGCATTCCCCTTAGCTTCTCGTAGATACAAAATACAGTACTATAATTAATACTGTGCATGGGATACTATCTTAATTTATTTTATCCTCCAGGAGCTACATCTTAGGATTTACTCTAGCTTCATGTCTACTTATATAAGCAGTGTTAATTCATAAAATTAATAAAGAACTAGAGTGTAATAATTCAACTTATCAGGTACATCTGGGGTCTGGGCTTAGAATAACTAGCAAATAGATCAGTAATAAAACCTTAGTCATACAAAACTGATAAGTAACGAAATATAGTAATTAACAAAACCTGAAAAATTCCACAACCTAGTCGGTACCAAAGTCTGGTAAGGTGCTAAAAAATCATTTGAAAAATCTCAAGTAACAAAATCTAAGTCAAAAACACCTGCTAAAAGTAATTCCTATCAATTCTAGCCTAAAATAAACTTCACCTAACTTATATCTCAGTTTGAGAGACTCCTCAGGCAAATGCACAATGTCAGAAGTTTTAAATTGAAGTCTGTAGGGTTAAGGTTAATCAGAAGTCCAAAGTTAATATCCATCAAGGTTAATAGAGTTAAAGTTGAAATATGGAGTTTTTATGATAAAACAAAGTTTTATGAATACTTACCTGGCAGTTATATATACATAGCTAATAATCTCTATTTCGGCAGAATTTTTCTAAACGTGGCAACCGCCTTGCGGTGGTTGGATGGTAACACCCGTTAAAGGGTGGTAGTAGGAATCATTCCCGTTTTCTGTTCTTCAGTTCATCTATGCCCGACCTGTCTCCTGAGGGAAGGTGGGTGGGCCTTCGAATGTATATTTAACTGCCAGGTAAGTATTCATAAAACTTTGTTTTATCATAAAAACTCCATTTTTATGAATAGAACTTACCTGGCAGTTATATATACATAGCTGATTAACACACTTGGAGGAGGGTGATAGACAGTAAACATCGTTGGGGAAACAACCAAAAAAGCTGTAGGATAAATAAACACCTTGATTCTTTACCTGCTAAGGTAGCTGACTTCAAAGGTTCCTGCCTCTTGAGTCGCTTTCCCTTAGGAGTGTCAGCCAGGATGTGACCTGCAGTGCTGAAAACACTCAATCGAGTCTGTCAACGGGGTGAGACCAACAATCTGACTAGACTTCAGGACTACCTATTGCCCAAAATAAAAACTGCAACTTTACCAAACCAACCACCTAACTTTTGCAAAGTAGAAAAAGATTATCTAACTAGACTGAGGTGATTGTACACAAGTTGAAGTCCTCAGACAACCAATAAAAAAAAAAAAAAAAAAAAAAAACCACGCACAAGTATACAAAACTAAGGTTGAGGGGAGGTAGTAACTCCTTTGCCTAATACAGAAGCCTTAGCTACGTATGGGCCCAAGGTATAGCATTTCTCATAATCCACTCTCACCTCTCTGAGGTAATGAGAGGCGAACACAGTTGCTCCTCCAGAATGTCTCATCCATAATTTGACGGAGCGACATGTTCTTGCAGTAAGCAAGCGAGGTCGCAATGGCTCTCACTTCGTGAGCTTGCACTTTTAAAAGTATGAAGTGTTCCTCCTCACACAAGAGATGCGCTTCTCTTATAACTTCCCTCAGAAAAAAAGACAAAGCGTTCTTGGAAAGGGGCTTCTGAGGATTGATTGATTGATTGATTTAAAGTTTTCAGTCAATCAAAGCTTCTGAGGATCTTTCACAGAACACCACAGGGAGCTAGAAGAGCCTCTCATATTTTTCGTGCGAAACAAGTAGGTCTTGAGGGCTCGTACTGGACAGAGGAGCCTCTCTTGCTCTTGACCCACTAGGTTGGTCAAGTTAGGAACCTCAAGGTCCTTGGCCAGGGCTTAGAAGGGTTCTCGTTCTTAGCGAGAAAGTCTAATCTTAAGGCACAAACTGCCCCATTCAGATTGAAGCCTACCTGTTTTCCAATTGCATGGACTTCACTGACTCTTTTAGCTGTTGCTAAGGCCAAAAGAAAGAGGGTTTTCTTGGTAACCTCCCTAAGGGAGCCTGTGAGATGGGCTCAAATCTCTTGGTGCACAGAAATTTAAGAACCACATCAAGGTTCCAAGAAGGGGGCTTTAACTGGGCCTGCTTGGTAGTCTCAAAAGACTTCAAGAGGTCATGTAAGTCCTTATCGCAAGACAAGTCCAAGCCTCTATGCCGACAGACAGAAGAGAGCATACTTTTGTACCCCTTGATAGTAGACACAGCCAGCTTAGCGTTCTGCCTGAGGTACAACAAGAAATCCGCTATCTGGCTCACAGAGGTAGTGGATGAGGAAATCTTGTGCTTCCTACACCAAGCTCTAAAAGTCTCCCACTTGGACTGGTAGACCCTCTGTGAAGAGACCCTCCTCGCTCTGGCGATAGCTTTCGCTGCTTGTGCTGAAAAGCCTCTCGATCTGACGAGCTTCTCGATAGTCTGAAGGCAGTCAGATTGAGAGCGAGGGGGATTTGATGATATCTCTCGAAGTGGGGTTGTCTGAGCAGATTTGGACTTGCAGGGAGGCTTCTTGGAAAGTCCATCAACAAGTCCACCACTTCCGTGAACCATTGCCTCATCAGCCAGAACGGAGCTATCAGGATCATTCGTCCCGAATCGAGGAGAGCGAATTTCCTGACTACCAGATTGATGATCTTGAACGGGGGAAAAGCATAAGTGTCCATCCCCGTCCAATCCATCAAAAAGGCATCTACTGCTATTGCCTCCTTGTCCGGAACTAGGAAGCAATAGATGGGGATCCTCTTGGATAAGTTGGAGGCGAAAAGATCGATGAGGGGTCTCCCCCACAGCCTCCAGAGACTCTGACAGACCTGTTGGTTGAGGGTCCATTCTGTGGGAAGGACCTGCCCTTTCCTGCTGAGCATGTCCGCCCTCACATTCTTCTGTCCCTGAACAAACCTCGTCAGCAGGCTTGTCTTGTTCTCCTTCGCCCAAAGAAGGAGCTCTCTTGCTGTCTCGAACAGAGACAGAGAGCGAGTCCCTCCTTGCTTCCTGATGTAAGCAAGAGCTGTGGTGTTGTCTGAGTTGACCTCCACAATCTTCCCAGACACCAAGTCTTTGAAGGCCTTTAGCCCCAGAAAAATGGCCATCAGCTCCTCCTTGTTGATGTGCCATCCCAGCTGAATTCCTTCCCAATAGCCTGAGACCTCCTTGCTTCCTAGTGTTGCCCCCCAGCCTGACTCTGATGCGTCTGAAAACAACACTAGGTCTGGGTTCTTCTTGTGTAAGGAGATCCCTTCCCCTAACAAGGTTGGGTCCAGCCACCACTTCAGAAGATTCTTGACTTCTGTTGGAATGGGGAAGGAAAAGGAGTTTTCCTGCGTCTTTATGTTCCACGTCTTCGAAAGAAGTGCTGAAGAGGCCTTAGGTGGAGTCTCCCCAGAGAGAAACTGTTCGAGAGAGGATAGTCCCCCCAGCAAACTCATCCACTCCTTCGCTGAGCACCTCTTCTTGTCCAGGAAAGTTCTGTCTTTCCTGAGAGGGAGAAGCCCGAAAAAGAACTGAATTCAGAACTATCCCCAAATAGAGAATAGTCTGATTCGGACTGATCTGAGACTTCTCCCTGTCAATGACCAGGCCTAGATCTTGAGCCATCATAAAAGTCTTCCGTAAATCCTCCAGACATTTCTCCCTCGATCGTGAACGAATCAGCCAATCGTGCAGATAGAAGGATATCCTTATCCCCTCCTGATGCAGCCAGCCTGACACATTCGCCATTATCCTGGTGAAGACTTGAGGAGCCGTGCTGAGACCGAAGCAAAGAGCTCTGAATTGGAAGCACTCGCCCTACATTACAAATCTCAGGTACTTCCTTGAAGTCGGATGGATGGGGACATGGAAATACGCGTCCTGCAAGTCGAGGGACACCATCCAGTCCCCTGGACGTACTGACGCCAGCACCGACTGAGTCTTCTCCATGGAGAACTTTGTCTTCTCCACAAAGACGTTGAGAGAGCTGACATCCAGGACGGGTCTCCATCCGCACAAGTTCTTGGGGACCAGAAACAGGCGATTGTAAAAGCTTGGGTAGGATAGATCCTGAACCGGTTCTATCACTCCCTTGTCTAGCATTTGGTCGACAAGGTCTACTAGTGTCTTCTGTTTCCCCAGATCTTGAGTAACGGGCTACTAAGGCCAGCGGAGTATCTGCGAGGAGGTTTTTTCAGAAAGGGGATCTTGTATCCTTCCTTGATGACTGAGAGGGACCAGGTGTCCGCCCCTCTCCTCTTCCAAGACTGCCAAAAACCTGAGTCTTGCGCCTACTGTCTGGAGGAGACGAACTTCATTTTCTGGAGCGAGGTCTGAAAGAACCCCTGGTAGATCTTGGTCCTGATTCTTGCCTTCTTCCTCTAAAATCTGGTCTTGGAGTAGTCCTGCCCCGAAAGGGCTGCTGGAATCTCCTTTCCTCCCGTTTCAAAGGAGGAGGGGCTGCCAAGGGCTTATGAGCAGAATGAGATAAAAGGTCTTGGGCGGCTTTTTGGGCCAGAGAAAGCGTAAAGTCATTAACCAGGGACTCGGGAAAAAGATGTTGAGAGAGGGGGGCCGTAAGAAGCTCAGACTTTTGTGCAGTGGTAACAGACCTAGAAGCAAAAGAGCAAAGCAGGGCTCTCTTCTTTAGGATCCCAGCTGAGAACAGCGCAGCCAACTCATTCGCCCCATCTCTGAGGGCCTTGTCCATACAAGACATAATACTGGTAAGGTCCCTAAATCCTTCCATCTGGTCAGTTTTCCTTCCCAGAGTCCCAAGCGACCAGTCTAGAAAACTAAAAACCTCAAAGGCTCTAAAAATACCTTAGACGAGATGATCCAGCTCCGACATCGACCACATGACCTTGGCTGAGTTGAGAGCATGCCTTCTAGCAGAGTCCACTAAGCCAAAGAAGTCACCCTTGGAGGAGGAAGGCACTCCCAGACCCAAAGGTTCCCCAGTTGCATACCACATACCCGCTTTTGAAGCAAGACGAGCTGGTGGAAACGAGAAGGAAGTCTTAACTGCTTGTCTCCGCTCCTTCATCCAGTCATCAATCTTTGTAAGAGCCTTCTTTGCTGAAATAGACAGTTTCATCTTGATGAAGGCCAACTGTTTCTTGGCCTTCTTTCTGTTAAATTGGGACTGAGGAGATTGAGGGGCAGCAGGTTGGAATTCCTCTCCAAAAAGTTCAAGAAGGGAGCGAGAGAGAACTTTGTAATCTCCCGCAGCGTCGGCAGGATCATCATCATCATAAGAAACCTCCTCGAGGTCCTGATCCACATCTGCAATATCCTTCGAACGAGAAGGTTCCTTAGAACCCGACAAGGGCAAATCAAAGGAATCGTTCTGCAAAAGACGGGTTGCATCCTGGAGTCCAGCGCTAGAAGAATCCTTGGAACGAGAGGCAGTATTGTCCCGAAGAGGCAGGCTGGTATCGCCCTGGCACCGAGAACGAGAGGCAGAGTCGTTCTGGTGTCGAGAGCGAGAGGCGGTATCGTCCTGGCGTCGAGAACGAGAGGCGGTATCGTCATGGCGGCGAGAACGAGAGGCGGTATCGTCATGGCGTCGTGAACGAGAGGCGGTATCGTCATGGCGTCGTGAACGAGAGGCGGTATCGTCATGGCGTCGAGAACTAGGGTCGGTATCGTCGTGAACGAGAGGCGACATCGTCCTGGCGTAGAGAACGAGAGGCGGTATCGTCGTGGCGAAGTGAACGAGAGGAGGTATCGTGCTGGTATCGTGAACGGGAGGCGGTATCGTCCTGGCATCGAGAACGAGAAGCAGCATCGTTCGATAAAGTATCGTCTCGGTATCGAGAAGAAGTATCACCTTGAGAAAGCACACATTCCTCATCCTGGAGTAGAGAGGGAGAAGTTTTCTTTAGAGAAGAACTTCGTTCTCTCTTAGAAGCAGACTTCTTAATAGGTAACAAGTCGTCTTTACGTCTATCAGACTGGGCGTGAGGGCGGCTAAATGCTTGCACTAACGTAAAAAGTTGTTCCTGCATGACAGACAAAGGATTTAGCAACATCAGCTGGCTTTTGCGGCCCCGAAGGGGAGGGCTGACGAATAACACTCGTAGAAGGGGGAGGATCTTCGGCAGTAGGCTTAGGCTTCGCCCTTTTCACAGGCACGGAGTCTAAATCATCCTCCGACGGACAAGGTTCATAACTGCTAGAACCGGGAGAGAAAGAACGAGACCGTTCGTCGCGGTTCCATCTCCTCTTAGTAGGTCTTGAAGCTTCAAACTTCCATTTACGTCTGGACGAATTCGGAGAAATCAACACATCCGACACGTCTTTCCCGTGGGAATCGAATACAGGACTGTCTGAGGCGACGGCTGACCGAGGATATGTACCTCTCACCCCCTTTCGGTCATCGACGTACCTTCTCCCTTGGTCCTGGGAGCTTGGTGGAGGTCTAGGCCTAGGGTAATGACAGGTTCGGTCAGTCGCCACCTCCACAGCACTAACACTAGCACTTTCACTTTCCTTACCTTTAAAGGCCTCCAGTTGTTCTTTAATGGCCTTCAACTCGGCAGCCAGGCTAGCGTACCGAGGGTCATCCGTAGATACAGATCCTGTAGGAAGTGCAAGAGTTACTAACTCAAGGGAAGGATCAACTTCCAAAGAGGAATCAATAATAGGGTCAAAAGATAAATCTACACTAAGTTCGTCTTCCTTACCACTAACAGACAGACTTAGACCTAGAAGCTCTCCTAACTCTATCGAGCTCTAGTTTACGCACATAGCGCTTCATAATCAACCAATCTTTCTCATCCAAAACTTTACATTCCCCGCACCTATTATTAAGGGCACAAACAAAACCCCTACAATTCAAACACACGGTGTGAGGGTCTACCGCCATTTTCGGTAGTCTCACCTTACATTCCTCATTCGCACAGACACGGTAATGATTTTTTTCACTCATAATGAAAACAGCAAAAAAGCTAAGAGATAACAAAAAACACGATCACCAAAACCCCAAATCAGAGTACTTCACCAAAAAGCAGACTGGTACACGGAGCAGGGAAAGTGAAGAAAAACTCTTAATGACGGACCAACGTGTTGTCGATCCGGCCGGCAGAGATTAACTGAATTACAGAAAACAGGAATGATTCCTCCTACCACCCTTTAACGGGTGTTACCATACAACCACCACAAGGCGGTTGCCACGTTTAGAAAAATTCTGCCGAAATAGAGATTATTAGCTATGTATATATAACTGCCAAGTAAGTTCTATTCATAAAACTTATATATCAAGTTTAGGTCCATTAAGTTGAAGGCTGTTGAGTGGTCGTCATAAAGTTGTGGGGTTAAAATTTTAAAATAAGCAAATAAATACTTACTAATAACAATGTACGTTTCAATGGCTGCCTCTACTTTTCTTCTATGGTTATGGGAAGTCTTCATCCAGTCCGTCATGTAAGATGATTCTTAGTTTAGATTCTATTGATTTAATTTCTTGAGTAGTAAGATAACATCCTCTGCCAGTGTGTCTGTTACATATCTGTTCTTGCTTTCCTCTTTGACCTTCCCACTTCTGCATATTTTCAGTATCTACAGTAGCTTTGTCCCATCATTTCATCTTATTTGTGTACAGTATATTTATAGTATCAAAAGCATATACAGTAGCTTGATACCCTGGGTACTACTATCTCAAACTTTTACTTCCAATACCTTTGTTGTGTCTTGGTTACTTTACTACTTAGCAAAGATGCTAAAATTCAAAGAGACACCTCAACCGTGGTGATCTGAAAAAGACTGGAAGAGACAAGAAATGGTAATGACCCATTTTGTAAGCCAAGAATCCCAACTGAGTATGTGGAGAAGAAAATCTTCTCTGAGAAAAAGTTCTCGAATTAAGAAATAGAGCCATTAGCCTTTATAGAAAGCCTTATGGGGCTCAAATTAGAGAAGAAAAAGTAATAAGCAACTGCATGGGTACACTTAGATTCATGTTCTCTAATGTCCTTTGTGCATTAAATTCAGAGCATTATTTTATCAAAACAATACTATATGGCATCCTAAGAGGCTCTAAAGAATGGTCATAGAGATTTTAAGACAATATATCCGACTTCATAGTTTTCATGATTTTTTGTCATTTTCTTCCTTGAAGTTTATTCATGGTTTGTCATCCTTTTTCTTCCTTGGAGTTTATTCATGGTTTGTCGTCCTTTTTCTTCTTTGGAGTTTATTCATGGTTTGTCGTCCTTTTTCTTCCTTGAAGTTCGTTTATTCATGGTTTGTCATCCTTTTTCTTCTTTGGAGTTTATTCATGGTTTGTCGTCGTTTTTCTTGCTTGGAGTTTATTCATGGTTTGTCGTCGTTTTTTTTCCTTGGAGTTTATTCATGGTTTGTCGTCCTTTTTCTTCCTTGGAGTTTATTCATGGTTTGTCGTCCTTTTTCTTCCTTGGAGTTTATTCATGGTTTGTCGTCCTTTTTCTTCCTTGGAGTTTATTCATGGTTTGTCGTCGTTTTTCTTCCTTGGAGTTTATTCATGGTTTGTCGTCGTTTTTCTTGCTTGGAGTTTATTCATGGTTTGTCGTCGTTTTTTTTCCTTGGAGTTTATTCATGGTTTGTCGTCCTTTTTCTTCCTTGGAGTTTATTCATGGTTTGTCGTCGTTTTTCTTCCTTGGAGTTTATTCATGGTTTGTCGTCGTTTTTCTTCCTTGGAGTTTATTCATGGTTTGTCGTCGTTTTTCTTCCTTGGAGTTTATTCATGGTTTGTCGTCGTTTTTCTTCCTTGGAGTTTATTCATGGTTTGTCGTCCTTTGAGATTATTAAGTTTGTGTTTTCTTACCAACATTTTCCATTTTTGATTCCTGGAACTTTCAAGAGAACTTTATTTTCTGAGATCGTGGATCGTCAGCAAATACCCTCAGTTGAGTCACTAAGCTACAGTAACTCCTACACTAGAAATGCAAGGATCCCTCTACATATGTCTGGATTACTTTCATCCATGGCATTTACACATCCACCTCTTTCCTTATACACCTGACAACACCAAGTTGACTAAAAAATTCTTCACTCAAGGGGTTAACAACTGTAATGTAATTGTTCAGCGGCTACTTTTCACTTGGTAAGGGTAGAAGAGGCTCTTTAGCTATGGTAAGTAACTTCTAGGGGAAGGAGACTCCAAAATCACACCAGTCTAGTCTTGGGTAGCACTATAGCCTCTGTACCATGGTCTTCCACTGTCTTGGGTTAGATTTCTCTTGCTTGAGGGTACACTCAGGCACACACTTGTTTCCTTAATTCCTTTCCTCACTGGGCTATTTTCTCTTTTGGAACACTTGGCCTTATATCATCTTGCTTTTCCAACTAGGGTTGTAGCTAGCAAGTAATCCGTAATAATAATAACGGACAGGCAGTATGTAGACTAGCAGCTTTTTCTGAGCCTCCTATTTCTTTATTTTTTATAAATTCTGGAGGCTGTATCTGCCTTAATAGTTCTGCAAATAAAAGAAAAGTTCTATATAGTAAGCTAGTCTCATGTAAATACCAAATGGAAGAGCATAAAATTTCAATTAATCTAAGATAGTTCTCTTACATACCTACTGACCTAACGCAGTACATGACCTAACGCAGTACATGACAAAATAAGTTATGTGACTGATTACAATGAGGAAATTTTTCAGTACAAACCATGTTGCAACAACTCACTGGAAACTTGAAAGGAAATTAGTAACCACAGAGCTTTTTACAATACAGTAAGTTCAACTGAGCACTAACATGATTAACAGCATATACATTTAAATTATTATTTGGGTAAAGTTATCCAACATTCCATAATTTTTGGTTATCAATTCTATAGCAATTATGCTGCTGCAGCGCATCATGGGCTTCTTACAACGAGATTGAATTTACTTGAAAAAAACAAAATTCTGACAAGTTACCCATGACAAACTGGTTATTGCACTAACTTTTTCCTAAAATCTTTATGATCAGACCCAGAATTCATGAGAGCAATACCATTACACTATTTTTGTAAACTATCATTGTACAATTATAGAATCTCTAAAGGAAACAAATATTTGGCAAAAATACTTAAAACTAACTCAACTTGCAACAATAAGTTTTTCTTATCGTGTACTGTATGTCTAAAATTACAAATACCTATATTAATTTGCATTTTTCCTAATTATACAAACTTGAGTCTTAATAAAAGTGCGATTTTAGCAATGCTAGATAAGGCCGTTAAAACAGGCCAATGAGCCCTCACTCTGACCTACCACCTTTGACTTGAGGGGTGATCGAGGCTCGAAGTATAACTAAACAAATACAGGTTTGTATAGATAGAAAAAATAAAAATGACTGTGATTTGTTCCTACACTAACATATACCTTCAACATTTAATAGAGGACTTGTCCTTGGGAGAGGAAGACCCTTTAACAAAAGTAGCTGACTTACTATCATGAAAAATGCCCGAACACTTGCTGTACAGGTGTAAAAGTGATAAGTCCTGTCAATCTCCTAACAACAGTGTCAAAAAGTGTCACGTACACGTTGATTGAAACCTCTGAGGTCATGTGAATGACCTCAGTCCGCTGATTGGCCTGGGAGTGTATGCTGTCTTGTAATTACGCTGCTATTCAAGACCAACATTCTAAGAACTTCATATAAAATTTATACTTGAATTTTTTAAAAGTAGAATAGTGAAGCGAAAGGAACATTAACCTTATTTTATGCATTTGTATGTTCGTGTCCTGGTTGATTGTTCGCCCAAGAATAGTGTAAAATGTTCAAGAATGGTTAAAAGAGCACTTATCTTTATTAATGTGATTGACAATTTTTCGGCCCTTTCAAGTAACTGAAGTGTGCTCAAGACTATGTAATTTTTTATTGAAACACACTGTTGAATCGCAGATTCGTGTCTACCTAATCCTGCTTTCTGAAACTTTATTTTTATTAAATTGTTGAGAACTTTGACAGAAGATGCCACAGGTGTTAAGCTAAGTCACAACCAGAAACTGGTAGACTGCTAATGAACACCTTATAACCATGGAGCATATGTTGTCAGAATGATCATAATGAAAAACTAGTTGCATGCATTTGACCATCTTCCCCTCACCTAGCATAATGGACAAATTTTTGAACAAAACTTGCATGTAAGAAAAGTTGCTTAGTCATGTGACGCTCCTACATCTAGCATTTAGTTCCAACAAATAAGAGTGACTGCTGCATCCCACGGGAGGAGACGAAAAAAGTGGTAGAAATACCAGTGATTTACCGATCATTCAAGACTTCATAATCAATCTTAGACCAATGGTTCACAATCCATGAAAGCTAAATATACTGCACTCCCTCTCGAGTAACTATCACTATGTCAAGAATACTGGTATCCAGGGACCTGTTTGTATACTTAGGTATTGAGTAGGGGTGGCTCTGTCTTTATCAGACTTGTATTAAAGAATTCTGCCACACAAGTTCTTCAAGACCTGGGAGAGATCTGATATGGCTGACTTCTTGCGCACGAATCCAAGATGGACCCTACATCTGGCGTTCTAGGATCTACCCATATTCTTTCCATTGTAGGAGGAATCATAGTATCACAGAACTTTGAGAGAAGTAATTTTGGCTCCCAAATAGTCACTTCCTGTAAGGAATAGAAAGATACGATATGAATGGCTGGGTTCTAGGTCTTCCTGGACAGAAGCAGTAGAGAGCCTCTATTCTTCTTGCCATCTCCTGCTTGCTTTGTCTGAACTCTCAGTCTAGGATATTTGTGACTAAGCATTATATACCATCCATTCTACTGTTTAAGAGGGGATCACTGAGAGGCCTGCTAACTCTAGTAACATTCCTGTGGCGAACTCCATAAAAGCTCCAGTCTTCGTGTTTCCCGCAAGGAGTCCAGACCCAACTACAATCCTTTTAACTAGCTAAGCTACAACCCTAGTTGGAAAAGCAGGTTTCTATAAGCCCCTATGGTTGATATAGGGATGTCTTTAGGTGCAGTATGTCTAAAGTGTACTAGCAAGCAAATATAGAACTCTTGTCTCTGGCCTTAATAGTATGGAAAGGTGTGCACTGGAAAGAGGTCATGCAAATACGGTAGGACCCACACGCAGAAAAAAAGCTCTCATTGGTATTTTCCTGTAGAAGAGCATAAACAGGCGAGGGCACACAGTCCTCTGCGTTTGAGTAGTCATCTTCATCTTCATTGAAAGCAATCAAGAGGACTGGTAACAGAAGTTTCTCCCATATATCACACGTATGTAACTTCTATTGATCTGTCTTTGGACTACTTCATCCCAAATGACCGTGTGATGAGATGAAGGCAAGGCAGAAGTGGAGGAGCTTTAAGTTCTCCCAAGTGTCGTTCAGGCCGATGATATTTGAATGGCAAAACGGTCATGGGAACTCCATGAAAAGGTGGCACAACCAACTGATACATCCGTAGTGCCTTCTCGGGAACAGGAATGGACTGAAATGAGGGGTTGTGGTACCTTTCTGCTTCATATTTGGCAGCCGTAAAACCACAACCTTCCAACAGTGCACATCAATGTCTACAGATTGCCAACATTGTCATCCTCACCAGGTCACACCAGCGAGGGAATAAACAGCAAACAGGAATGTGTAACAAGAACAAGAATGCGGTATGGTTTTCAGCAGGTTTACACAGTGAATTATCACAGCTATGGTCACCATAAAACCATTGGAAATTAGTCCTTCCTTTTAAATATCTAACGACAATCTGCTAACTCATCTAAAAGAAAAAGCTAAAGACAGAGTCGAGGGCACCGGAAATATCCAGCTTCGCTGAATACATACTCCTATTAAAGGACTAGGGTTTGTATTTATGTAGGAACAAAACGATACCAGTTGTCCATTTGACCGTGAACTAGACTGGAAAACAAAATATTCATATTCTTTTGTACAATGATTTTTGTAAAGAACTATATTCAACCTACTATCCTTTTTCAACATGATTAGGTCAAGAAATTACATGACAAAAAAAAAAATCCTTACCATTCATTAGGTAGTGAAAAGTCCAATTATAGCTTAGAAAAATCCAGTTGCTCCACTCCGAAGTTGCTCTGCGGTAGATTTGGAGCCCACATTTCATAACAGCCAACTCCTCTGAAATAAATTATAGTACACTTAGTTGATACCAACCTCCCTTATCTCTGACAGATCAGTATTTTGAGGCTAATAATCCAGGAAAATGATACTAAATAAGCATGTCCTCCTTTTTCCCCACACCTTTGTAAATTCAAAATGCTAAATACCAAACTTAAAAATCGTACTGACCCTTATCTAGATCTCTGAAGGTTAAGAAGCCAAGAGTAAATTAAGCTTACAGCCTAAAAGTAAAAGATGCATGTGTACTAGTCATGTTTGGCTAGTGCCCCTTTAGTCAAGTTTGAAAGCAGGCATGCCCTTGACCAAGTTTGAAAAGCATGCCCTTGACCAAGTTTGAAAGTAAGTGCCCCCTTGGTCAAGTTTGAAAGTAAGCGTGCCCCCTTGGTCAAGTTTGAAAGTAAGCGTGCCCTTGATCAAGTTTTGAAAGAGTGACAGTAAGTGTGCCCTTGTCGAGTTTGAAAGTAAGTGTGCCCTCCATCAAATTTGAAAGTACTGTAAGTGTACCCTTGGTCAAGTTTGCAGGTAAGCGTACCCTTGGTCAAGTTTGCAGGTAAGCGTGCCCTTGGTCAAGTTTGCAGGTAAGCGTGCCCTTGGCCAAGTTTGCACGTAAGCGTGCCCTTGGCCAAGTTTGCACGTAAGCGTGCCCTTAGTCAAGTTTGCGCGTAAGCGTGCCCTTAGTCAAGTTTGCGCGTAAGCGTGCCCTTAGTCAAGTTTGCAGGTAAGCGTGCCCTTAGTCAAGTTTGCAGGTAAGCGTGCCCTTAGTCAAGTTTGCACGTAAGCGTGCCCTTAGTCAAGTTTGCACGTAAGCGTGCCCTTAGTCAAGTTTGCACGTAAGCGTGCCCTTAGTCAAGTTTGCACGTAAGCGTGCCCTTGGTCAAGTTTGAAGGTAAGCGTGCCCTTGGTCAAGTTTGAAAGTAAGCGTGCCCTTGGTCAAGTTTGAAAGTAAGCGTGCCCTTGGTCAAGTGATCAAAAGGTTCTGTACAGTTAACGAAACGTAGAGATACCAGAAACTCAAGACTGACTTTCATACACATTGACAACATGACATTTCAAGAAGTCTAGATTTCCGCAACACTAGTTCACAATGTCAAGCTACATTAAGACAAACATTAAGAATCAATTCAAATTTGTGAAATATAATGGAAATTATACTGCTATAGTTCTACCAAAAATATCTTTAAAATATGATTAAAGGTTCCCTATAGTTCCTGACTACAGTATAGTGATGTTTGATGATCAAATTTGTCATTTAAATGTTAATGCCTTCAGTGGCAACAAAGAAATTTTTACTACAACATTCTTGCACTCGTACCGAACTTTTGATTAATGATAAATTAAATTTTTCAACTTCAGCCAAGAAATTAGAAAAATATTATAAAAATCATTAACTTATCTTTCAAATTTGATGACAGATTCCTGAATCCTGTCCTGTTTTCCTTACCCGTTCTATGTTGACTTTTATTTTCAACATTTTGACGAAGTGGGAGTTTAGTTTGGTCATTTCAATACATCCATAAGATTTATTTGATACAACCAAGACTATAGTCTAGCATTTGATTTCTATAAGTGTCTTAAGTTTTTTTTTATCTATGAATAATAAATCTTTACAATCCTAATCATACGATGTTTGCATAGCTTAATTTCATGCAATAAAATGTTTTTTTGACAATTTACATAAATCATTCTTTCTTCCAAATAGCGGAACTGATTGTTGGGTAAATTAGAAATATTGTTAATTGTTAATTTCGTGATTTAAGTGAAAGTTTATTTCGTTATTATAAATTTCAAATTCTAGGATAAACTTAATTACGTGATTTTAACTTGAAAAATGCTAATTTGATCTTTCTATAATCGTCATTAACAAAATAAATTTATGCAACAAATAATTTTAAGGTCAAAGATGTTTAAACCACAATAGATGATTACATTATAATTGTTTAAAACCAAGTCATTTGCAATTTGACTTGGGAGAACTGCTCTGTTCGGGGAAATTTCTCAATTCTTTAAGTGACTGTGTTTACCCGTTTTGAGCAGGCTATTATCAAAATTAAAAGTTTTGAGATAAAATATAAAGTGGCGGTTATAATAGTTTTTTTTTTTTACTTTAGCGAAATAACTTAAAAAAAAAACTTCAATGAGCTGTATCAAATAGATCTTATGGATGAATGGAAATGAGATCAAAATTTCAGTCTGCCTTGATAGGTATCCATTTCTGAAAAGAAAATGAATAACAATGAACGACCTTGTAAATATAATTTGATATAAATAGTCTTTTCAATGACGAAGAAATAACATGGTTTGTAATGTGGGGCTCCAAGACTATACAAGAAGCTCCCTAACTAAGTATCTAAAAGAATGCCTGAACAAACTAGAACTAGAAACAAATGTTAACACAAGACACATGAATGACAAACATGGGCTGTCTGAACCAAGAACAAATAGTAAATTTGGTGAAAGGGCTTTTAGCTACTGTGCGCCTAGACATTATAATAAACTGCCAACTGAAATGAAGGACCTAAAGGGAGCAATTGAATTTAAGAAGAAACTAGAGACATTACTTTTCACAAGATCATATGATTTGGAAGATGCTACAATCAAAGAATTGTATAAGTTATAATGAAAATGTTTCGTTAGATGATTAATATGGACCCGCCCGAGAAGTAGTTCACTCGACTTCAGTGGAGGGTTGGATTTAAACCCAAAACAAGTAAACAAGTAAGCAAGTAACTAGACATACGAAAGACTGAAGATATTAAGACATTCAAGAAGAAACTAGACTTCTAAGTGGTTCGTTAATGTGGATTTGCCAATATACCAAATGCCTAAGAATATATACGATCAATTGATGATGTAGGGCACAGGGTTCCCCTCTCTGAAGACTATAAAAAAACAGCCCTTAAAGTAAGTAAAGTATCTAATAGGCAATTAAAATAAGTGTTACAATTCATTTCGAGTTGGAAGTGGGACTAAGTCATTGTATGTTTTTTAGGTTGAACAGGCCGACATTTTTTATAGTGTATATGATATATCTTTTTATGTTACTATTCTTAATATGTTTTATTAATAGTTAATTTCTCATACCGTTTATTTCCTTATTTCCTTTCCTCACTGGGCTATTTTTCCTTCTAAGCTCTTTGGCTTATAGCATCTTGCTTTTGTAACTAGGGTTGTAGCTTGGGTAATAATAATAATAATAATAATAATAATAATAATAATAATAATAATAATAATAATAATAATAATAATAATAATAGGCGGATACACATCACATTTTGTTATCAAAAATTAAAATAAAATTAAAAACATATGAACCGTATAATCCGTGGAAGTTATCTGCTAAACCCAACTTTGTATATTCAGAGAGAGAGAGAGAGAGAGAGAGAGAGAGAGAGAGAGAGAGAGAGAGAGAGAGAGAGAGAGAGAGAGAGAGAGAGATATCAGCTGACGACTTGTTTGAAGTACATTGTCTATAAGGGGGGGAGGGGCCGGTATATAAGTTCTCTATGAACAATATTAGTAATTTTCTTAACCCTAATTTAGCAAACTTCTCTTTACTTTTAGATTGGGACATTATGGAAAATAAAGATCACAAACAAACAAAAAATATATAATCACGATATATTAACAAAGATAAACTAAGTATAAGAAACTTAAAATGAGAAATATGGATCATGAAGCAAATGGCAAATTTTCATTTCGCAAGTAGGCCTCTCTAGGACATATAAACTTTGTATATCCCGCATTTCTTCTGGACAAATTCACGCTTATGGCCTACATAGTTATTGTCTCTAACACATCATGCACCTTTAAGCATAATCACAGCCTATAAATTACTAATATATAAGCGAAAATACAAATAAATAACTTAGACGTGAGGCACTTTGTAACTTGTAATCTTATGAAATATAGAAAATGGGTTATTTCTACCTTCAGCATAAACGAAAACGTTAATATATTAAGGGGAACTAATGTAATAGCTTTGACCGAAATATTTGACAGATGAAAATACAGACCTGGTAATAGGGTCTTTGTATTCCATATATACTTAAGAATAAAGAAAAAAATCACTAGAATAACTATTTGAACCGATTTGATTTTTTACCCTTTAAACAATGAACCTCTAATCTCAATGCTCAAAATAAATGTCAAAATATAATTTTTCAAATATTCGAAATATACGATTTTAAAGATTTTGTAACTTATTTAAATGTTTAATGCATTGTTTTCTCAGTTATTCGATGATGTGAATTTGACAATTAACGCTGAATAGGCTAAATGAGATCCTAAATACCTTAGAATCTATATGATATGCTCATATGACCTATAGTGCTTAAGATTTCCTTGGATAATAGGCCCGGAAAAAACATCACTAAGTAATTGGAGGCTTTAAATGCCACTCATAAATAGCAGAGATAAGGGACAGTGACATTGCCCTATCAAGCAGGACAATGCCAGAGAGACAGATCATACATACTGTACACATGATCAACGCCCAAGCCGCTTCTCCAAGCTAGGACCATGGAGGGTCAGGCATTGACTAGACCTTTAAACCCCTATCCTTAGCTCACAAGGATGGTGAGGTTGCAGTGACCTAAGAAACTAACGAGTTAGAGCGGGACGTCACCACATCGGCCACCATAACCCTAAAATACCATGTGATGAAATAAGCAATGTAGGCCTAATGAAATAAATTGTAATAAAAGATTTCACATTCAATCAACATTCTTAAGTTTTTAATAAAATATCCGATATTCTTAAAACATGCTTCGCTTGGATAATCGGTACACCGGAATAGCTTTTATTTTAATTAAGCTTTTCTTATGGCAGCATAAGCTGTTGCCCTTAAAAGCCGCTCACAACGCCTTCACTTTGTTTGAACTTCTCAGACCACGATTTGCCGTGGAACTTACAAATACGATGCCCCAAAATTAAACTGGATACTTGGGCATTATCTATACTCCTCTATCTTCTAGAGGAAAATATTTTCTCAAGTATACACGGGTTATTGGCACAGAAACCATACACGCTCAGTAAGCGTACAGATTCAGTTGTCATTCAGTTAGCGTACAGAAACAGACACTGCTTACGCACAGAAACAAAACACTGTAAAGCGTTCAGAAACAATAGACGTTGAGCCATCATCGAAACAAAACCAGAAATAATAGATATTCAGCCGCAATATAGAAACAATAGACACTCAGCTACCATATAGCAACAATAGACATTCAGCTACCATATAGAAACAATAGACAGTCAGCCACAATATAGAAACAATAGACACTCAGCTACAAAAAGATAAGACACATTCAGCCACAATATAAAAACAATAGACATTCAGCTACAAAAAGATAAGAGATATTCAGCCACAATATAGAAGCAATAGACATTCAGCTACAATATGAAAAGACTTTTTGCCTGAATGTTTTTTTTTTTTTATTTTTTTTTTTCCATTGCACCTATTTTTCTAGTCCCAATGCTAACTTGTTTTATTGCTCCAATACTAACATTTTTATTACCCCAATGCTAACTTTGTTCTTGCCTAAATGCTAACTTTGTTCTTGCCCCAATGTCAACTTTGTTCTTGCCCCAATGTCAACTTTGTTCTTGCCCCAATGTCAACTTTGTTCTTGCCCCAATGTCAACTTTGTTCTTGCCCCAATGTCAACTTTGTTCTTGCCCCAATGTCAACTTTGTTCTTGCCCCAATGTCAACTTTGTTCTTGCCCCAATGTCAACTTTGTTCTTGCCCCAATGTCAACTTTGTTCTTGCCCCAATGTCAACTTTGTTCTTGCCCCAATGTCAACTTTGTTCTTGCCCCAATGTCAACTTTGTTCTTGCCCAAATGCTAACTTTGTTCTTGCCCAAATGCTAACTTTGTTCTTGCCCAAATGCTAACTTTGTTCTTGCCCAAATGCTAACTTTGTTCTTGCCCAAATGCTAACTTTGTTCTTGCCCAAATGCTAACTTTGTTCTTGCCCAAATGCTAACTTTGTTCTTGCCCAAATGCTAACACTTTCTGTCCAATGCTAACACTTTCTGTCCAATGCTAACTTTTCTTGCCACAATCCTAATACTTTTCTTGCCCCAATTCTAACATTTTTCTTGCCCGAAATACCACTTTTCCTGCCCGAAATGCTAACAATTTTCTTGCCTCAAAGCAAACACTTTTCTTGCCCCAATGCTAACACTTTTCTTGCCCCAATGCTAACACTTTTCTTGCCCCAATGCTAACCCCTTTCTTGCTCCAATGCTAACACTTTTCTGGCCCCAATGCTAACTTCTTTCTTGCCCCAATGCTAACATTTTTCTTGCCCCAATGCTAACATTTTTCTTGCCCCAATGCTAACACTTTTCTTCAATGGCATAGCCAAAGGGGGGCAATTGCCCCGCTTGGGAAAATCTTGACCCCTCCCCCTCCACGAGAGGAGTCTTCTTGGCCCCCTCTCAGAATTTAAAGTTTTCAGGTCGTTTGTTGTAATATCTCTACTGAAATGATTGTCCCAATACCACCCCTTGCTTCAAAACACTTAATAATCATTAGATTTGAAACACTTCTTGGATTTGGGCAAATTTATAAGATTGAAAATATTCACACATTTTCTATTGTGTTTCGATTATGTAGGTTTGACGATACTGAAACGCCGTATGATTCTCCAAAATACCTAAGAATGTACACAACAGATTTTATAGGTCCTGTACAGCAGAGGGATATCTATCCCCGTGTGAAAGGAACAGGAAAATATTGCTTAAAGTAAACCTTAAAATTTCGGTAAAATTGTTTTAAAAAGACATGCTCTTCAATTAACTTTTTTAAAAGCCATTAATCCCTTTTACGAACAGCTACGTGCACTAATAGTAAAATTGTTAATTGCTTCTCTTGTAGTTTCCTAATTTCCTTTCCTCACAGGGTTATTTTCCCTGTTGGAGCCCACAGACTTATAGCATCCTGCTTTCCCAACTAGGGTTGTAGCTTAGCAAACAACAATAACGACGGCGACAGTAATAATGGCCCTTCTCCTTTGCCACGCTTCGTTTCACGCCCGGTTATAAAATTCTCCGCCAGGGGACCGGATACTCACTACCATGACAGAATGTACCGTAATAGTTTAAATATGTCGAATATGGATTTTCAATTCAATGATAATGTTTTACGTAAAACAAATCAGGCATGAGCTTTTTTACCAAAAAACTAATTACACGTTCTATGGGCAACAAGAAAATTCAATTATCCATTTAGCTTGAAATAACTTAATTATTGCATATTTCATGACAGTGCACGCTGTAGATTCAATATACGATACATGTTTAATTTACATCGGAAACCCTTAAAGGCTTCTGAAGGACGGCAGAGGCATGGGATAGTGACATTGCCATAGCATGCAGAACAATGCACTAGAGACTAGCCATATACTATGATCAGCTCTCAAGCCCTCACCACCCAAGCTAGGACCAAGGAGGGCCAGGCAATGGCTGCTGATGGCACGGCAGATAGACCTATTTCTCCCCCAAACCACCCATTTTTAGTTCATAAGGATGGTGATGTTGCAGCGACCAAAAGAACTAATGAGTTTGAGCGGGATTCTAACCCCAGTCTGGCAATCACCAGGTAAGAACTTTAGCACAAGCTTATTTTTCATCAGCATAAAATGTCACTTCACGCATCTTTTAGTATACAAGTTCACTAAAACTTTAAAGTAAGTAATGCAAGTTTTGTATTCTTAACTATTTCAGTATTTTTCCTTTACTTGTAATCGTTAAACAAAGACCAATTGAAATGCTATTTTTTCATTTATTAGAAAAAATAAGCCAAAAATGCAGTAGTAATGTCATTGCTTTCACTTACGAGTATTATTAGAAGTTAGCTAAAAATAACAAGGTACTAACTAGCTGGTTTCCAGTCCAATTATAGATTATACGTGGTCGTCCATATGTTAATTTAAATAAGGATCAAGGAGTGAATTTAACACATCCTATTATGAATAAGAATCACGAACAAAGAATTTATCCTAGTTATCTTTCGGAATTAATAGCCATATATGATTATGATCACGAATAGGAAATTTAAAAACCAGGTGTATGTTTCCATTAAGCAATATTTGACTGGAGGAGGAGGAGGAGGAGGGAGGGAGGGAGGGAGGGAGGGAAGGAGGGAGGGAGGGAGGGAGGAAATCAGGTACTCGGAAATTTACAGTAAGAAAATTTTATTTTTCTAGAACCAATAGGCTAGAAAATTTATAAGTTTTCTGATACCAGTCTTTCTTCAAAATAAGACAAGCTTGTACTATATGTAATTCATGTTCAGTTAAATACAACACGCCTTTCGTGAGACGAAGGTAAAATCCTATTTAACAGTAGTAAATTAATTTGCTTAACTCGTTACCAAAAGGTACATATATCAAAAATTTCAAAGTCCCTTTCTCAATATAGATTATAAAGTCTTTGCTTGAGGATAATATTTGGGCACCCTATTCTAATTTCTCTTCCTCTTCTTTTGATAAAGTTTTTAGTCAATAAAGGAGATATTTACATTAATGTTACTGTTCTCAAAATATTTTTCTTTATTTCCTTTCCTCATTGGGCTACTTTTGTTGGAGCCCCAACTGGGGGCTTTTCCAGCTAAATAATAAAGCTGAATACGCTATGTGATAATTATATCCAACAATATACATATATCTTGTAGGTCCTGTATGGCACAGGGTTTACATGTGATCAACCAGGAAAACAGCTCTTAAAATATATCTTGAGATAACTAATACGATCTTACTCTTATCTACAGAAAATTATCGAGATTTTTACAAATGGAGTTATCCCTACAGCTTTTCCTAAATACCCTAGGACAGTGGTTCCCAACATGGGGGAAATTTCCCCCTGGAGGGAAATTTGAAGCTTCCAGGGGGGAAATAATTACACTACCTACTAACTAAAACAAGCGGAAAATGTCCTCATAGTATGGGCGGCAATTTGTTGTTAGCCATTCAAATTGTGATATGATCATATCAGTTCTCACTGACATAATATTCAAGGGGAGAATTGGAGTATCATCCCCATTTCTGAGGCAGGCGAGTGGGCATGAGGGCTGGCGGGGCATGAGGGCTGGGCGGGGCATGAAGGGGGGAATCTGGATGGTTGAACTGGGTGCAGGGGGGGAAATGACAGGAAAAAGGTTGGGGACCACTGCCCTAGGACATAACCTCCCCTAGAACATTAACAGTACCAAGAAGTTCTACTCGTAATAAGACTTTTCAACAATGCATTGTGGTTGGGGTGGCCTTAGTGGTACTGTCCTTATCTGATGATTGCCAGACTGGGGTTCAAGACCCGCTCAAACTGGTTAGTTCCTTTGGTCGCTGCAACCTCACCATTTTTTGTGAACTAAGGATAGGGGGGTTCGGGGGAGCCCATAGGTCTTATCAACTGAGTCATCAGCAGCCATTGCCTGGCCTGAACATATGTATAATTATTACTTGCAAGCTACAACCCTAGTTGGAAAAGCAGGATGCTATAAGCCCAGGGGCTCCAACAGGGAAAATAGCCCAGTGAGGAAAGGAGGAAAGGAAAATAGGGAAAATTAAATATTCTATGAGTCTCTCCAAGAGCATTGTCCTGCTTATTAGGGCAATGTCGCTGTCCCTTGCCTCTGCCATTCATGAGCGAACTTTAAATAACGAGTTTTCTTCTTTTCGTACTGAATTGATGGTACGGTAAATGTTGAAACCAGATTGGCTCTTTTTCAGCGACCTCGAGTAACTAGTACAAAATTTTATTTGCGTTTATTAAATTATATTTATTCATCTGATGTTCAAAGAACGGCAGAATATGCACGC
>NC_090730.1:2176235-2238735 GCF_036898095.1 Palaemon carinicauda | reverse complement strand
GAGTGCTAAACCTTCCACAATATATTGTACAGTCATGTTCAATGTTTATTTGTGTCTGATTGTTTCCTCTCTTACCCTTTTCTATTTTCCTTTCGAAGTAGTTGTTCCTGTCTTTCATCTCCTTGCTTTCCTTGCTCTCCACAAAACCTATTTGACTACTAGTTGTTCCTGTCTTTAAACTCCTTGATTTAGCTTTCTCTCCACCCAACCTACATTTCTTCTACTATTATTTCCCCTCCAAATTTAGTAACTATTTATCCGTCCAGGAACTGACATCTGTCAGAAAAGCATCCTGTATTGATAGGACAATAGTGTAACTACAACTTTGTGTGGAAAGGGATGAATAAGTTTGCGTGTTGTCAAAAGTTTGTTCAACTTATAATTGGCTGTCAATTTTATTTTTCATTTTTAGTACATTGTGTGTACCTTGCTGTCTTTATACTTATTTTTTTCTCTTCAGTCGCATGGCCTATGATTGTTTACTGAACGTAAGGGAGCTTGTTCAGTTTTTACATTTAATATCTTCTCTGTAACTATACAACACGTGGCTCACCTGGATTCAAAATTTAACTTGACAAGTTCTTGAGTGTAACTTTATAGTATTCCACGAGTAATCACTTTTTATTCACTTGTTATGGTTTAACATTTAATGCAACTAGTCATTCATCTTTTTGGTGAAAACATTATGAATTATTCTTAACGTAGTTGTTTGATTTAAATTTGTCTTTTGTTTTCTTGTTCGCGGGTGGTCTTCTTAGTGCGTTTACAAACCCCCATACTATCTTTCCTATCTAACTCCGTGAGTTGGTCAACAGACTGATCTGTTTTATTTAAAGTTCCTTGTGAACCTTATTACTTTATTGTCAAATTATTTTCCTGGGGCCCTTGCTCATTGTTCTAAAGCTTGACTCTTCATGTCAAAAGTTCTAATCTTAGTATATTTAGCTGAGTGACCGAACTTTGTTTCGGCTTCATTTTTGTTTGAATAGTGATAATTTTCTAGTGCCTTGTTCAATTTAAAGAATTCAATAAAAATGTTTGTTTAACCTTTTATTTTTTTATTTGAGGTTTATCTGTTTTAATGAAGTCATTGCTGAACTTTAATTCGGTCCTTGATTTAAAGTTTAATTTTTTTTAAACTTTTAATTAAGCCATTGCCAAACTAATTCGGTCCTTAGAATTTTCTAAATCAATTTATTTTATTTAATTTGCTAACCTGAAATTTGTGGTAATTAAACTTTATAACTTCAAATAGCTAAACATTCATATACTTTCTAATATGCTTAAGTTATGTGATTTAAAATTATGGTGCAATTTACTGAATTGGTCTCGGAATATTCTTTTTCCCGAAACTACCTCTTACAGTTAACAGTTTGAATGTCTTGCAGCAGAGCGTGGATTAATGGTTATCTTTTAAAAACTAAAATTCTTTTCAATTATCTAAAGGAAAGTGTAAAGGCAGTAAATATTTAAAAACTATAGATTTAAAAGAACAGTTTGATTTTAAACTGAACAAGCCTTTGCCACGCAAGTATCTTGCGCTTGCATAACTACAGCGTTTTGTAACTTCGTTCCTACAAAGTTTAATGGATTTGCTTTTGCAACGTAGCCCTAAATGTTCAGTTTCATTGTAACAGCTTCTGTAGTTTTGCGTATGATTTTCACTCTTATTTAACTTAAACTTTGCTGTTAACCTAACATTGCTGGCATCTCAAATTTACTAAACACTGCGGTATTTTTCAAATTGTTACGTATTTTTACTATAAAAAAAATCTTAATTCGTTCTTTCGTTATACCGAACAAGAGTACAATGTTGGGTAAAAATCTGTACAATAGTGTTTGTGGAAGTTGCTCTCAGACACGGGTTAATACATACCCCTGCAGACTAAGGTTTACAAGCTGTATAGTCTGGTCAAAATCGGTACAATAGGCTTTCAAGATTATAAAAAAAAAAAAAATTACATAACTTTAGAAGAAATTTCTTTGAACTGCTAGAGAAGTATCCTTTACAGGAAGAAAAGTTTGAAATGGTGGCAAGTCTTAAATGGGAAATACTTAGATTAACAAGCTTGTTTAGCTGGGCTAGTCTAGTTGAGGTAGAAAGTCTTAAATATATGTAAAATGTAGGCAATCTGAAATTTATTAAAAACTAGACAAATAAATTTCCAGGGTATGATAAGTAGATTAAGTTAAGGATGTTAAGGAAACTACAGGTCACCTTAAGTGACCTGTTGAACAGTGGGTATGGCTATTCAAACCTATATTGTCTGGAAAAGCCGGTTAAACTTAGGCATCTAGACTATACTAAGGACTATAACTTAACGCAAATCTAGATAGTTTTCCACAAGAGAAAGGATACAAAAAAGCACTTCATAACCTATGTAAACCAATTATCCTAACCCAATTATCCAGACCCTTCTAGAATTTGCATAGTCTCATCCAGACACTAATAGAATTTGCATATAACAAGCTTAGTTTTAAGAGTCTAGGTAGGTAATTACATTATAACAAGCTTAGTTTTAAGAGTCTAGGTAGGTAATTACATTATAACAAGCTTAGTTTTAAGAGTCTAGGTAGGTAATTACATTATAACAAGCTTAGTTTTAAGAGTCTAGGTAGGTAATTACATTATAACAAGCTTAGTTTTAAGAGTTTAGGTAGGTAATTACATTATAACAAGCTTAGTTTTAAGGGTCTAGGTAGGTAATTACATTAATATTGAGGACTTTAGAATTAACTCGCTTCATGTAATGCTTTTTATCGAAGATGGGCAAAGAAAATTTATTGAATGCTGCTTCCTTGTCTGATATTTAAACATACTAATCCCCAAGTTTGTTCCTAGTAAATTTTCTTGTATAAAAAATTTTGGTAAAACTACTATAGGTAGTAGGTTGGCCAGGGCACCAGCCACCCATTGAGATACTACCACTGGTGAGTTATGGGGTCCATTGACTGGCCAGACAGTACTACATTGTATCTTTATCTCTGGTTACGGTTCATTTTCCCTTTGCCTACACATACACTGAATAGTCTGGCATATACTTTAGATTCTCTCCTCGTACACCTGACAACAGATTACCAAACAGTTCTTCTTCGTTCAATGGGATAACTACTGTATGGTAATTGTTCAGTGGCTTCTTCCTCTTAGTGAGAGTAGAAGACACTTTGGTCAGCAGCTCTTCTAGGAGGACACACCAAAATCAAACCAGTGTTCTAGTCTAGGGTAGTGCCATAGCCCCTGTACCATGGTCTTCCACTGTCTTGGGTTGGTTTTCTTGCTTGGGGGTACACTCGGGCGCGCTGTACTGTCAGGTTTCTTTTGTTATTTTTTTTTTGTTTATATAGGAAGTATTTATTTTAATGTTGCTGCTTTTGAAATTTTTTATTCACATTTTCCTTTCCTGACTGAGCTATTTTCCCTGTTGGGGCCCCTGGGCTTATAGCATCCTGCTTTTCCAACTAGGGTTGTAGCTTAGCAAGTAATAACTAATAATAATTGGGAGAATGTCAATGATAGTCTGTTAGAGGGACATAAATTCTCAATTGTAAATAGCGTAAATTTTAATTTTGGGAAATTGATTCACCTTGTGTAATCTAATGAAAGTTTTCAAGCATTAGAGAGAGAGTCTGTCTTGTATGTCAGAAAATTTGTTGTATTGCTTTTGGGGAGGATGGACGAAGTATGTAGTAACTATAGGGACATTGGGGTAGTTTTAACTTGGTTTTATAGTTGTATAGCAAATTTGTTGGATTGCTTTTGGGGAAGAAGTTTGGGGAGGAAAGACTAAGTATGAACTATCTATAGGGACATTGGGGCAGTTTTAACTCTGATCTTGTATAGTTGTATAGCAAGGATTTAACAATGTTATGACTGGTGAAAAGTTAGTTGTGAAATATCTGAAGTCTCGTGAACTCTCCTTGCCAATATTTATCTTACCAATATTTATCTTATCGTTACAAGCAAAGCTAAAACTCATTGGAAAAGATTCTTTAAGCCCAGGGGCCCGAACAACGAAAAATAGCACAGTGAGGGAAGAAAAAAAGTAATTTACCTTGTGAAAGGAGAGCCTAACTTTAGGTGGTACATGAACTGCTATTAGAAGGGATTGCATAGTTACTAGATAATGATTTGGCCAGGGAGTTTAATTGATATCCCAATGAATAAGTTAGTTTATCTGCCGGAAATATTGCTAAATCCTATACTTTTTGGGATCCAGAAAGATATCCAGAACAATCTGGCTTCTAGATTTTTATAAGTAACGTATTTACAGAAATGCTAGTTTGTTATAAATTTATTCATAATTTTAAATTTACCTTGAACAATGGTACCATGCCATTTGAAAGAATATTCTATTGTCTAGAATGTAGTCTTGATTGCAATAGGCATTAAGTTTGCCATATGTGAATCACATCAATTTAGTCTTGCCTTTTGAGATGGTCTCTAGGACATTTAAGCTTGTCAACTTACATTAATGCATGGCAGAAACCTCCTAGCTCTGACGACACAAACTCGACAATATTTGAACAAATAAAAACCCTTACCAAAGTAAGACAGCCACTGAAAATCTCTCAAGATCTGGTTTAGATGAAAGACCTTCGTGAACTTAGAAGCCAAAATTAGAAAATTTCCTACAGGGTATGTAGTTTGCGTATTTCTGGGTCGCCCTTTAATTCTAACTTTGGTCATTATCAGGTAATTAAAAATACTTTTAACAGATAGAAACTTGCTGGAAAAAATAATCTTATCCATTGTAAATTTGCTTTTAAAGGCATTAAAGCAACTAAAAATGCCTAATAAAAAATGTGAACTTTAATTTTAGTTTGCTTTCATGGACCTCACGTAAATTAACTTTTATTTAAATTCTATTGATCAGCAGATATTGTGCTGCTCCAAAGGACTTCTACTTTCATAATCTGTCACTTAAACTCAAAAATTTTTGGCGTTCATAACAGTTAATTGATTTTCTAAAAGACAATTTAACCTAAATATCTAACAGTCGCACTCCAAAACACTTAACTCTATTAGTCCTTTACAGGGGAAAATCCAGGTCGACACTGCTCTCGCCCACGACGGATCTACCAGGAACTACATCGATGCAGCAGTACCCTTATTAAATCATCCCTGCCAAGAACCTAGTTTACACTGACCACAACCCTTCGATCTTTTTGGAACACGCAGAGACTGATCTAATTTGCCTTCAATGTGCTTTGTACCAACTAGACTTTGACCTTCACATAAAGCACCTTAAGGGCAACGACGAATTGGCTGATTCCCTGTTACGTGCTCAGCCAAGGCTTCATGAAAAGGAAGAGGCAAAACTATAAGGCCACTATTGGGCTTTACGATCTTGGAGGTGTTATACCTTAAAAAAATTTTTGTAAAACTGTAAAATTTAAAGTTTTAAAAATTTTCACCTGCGGGTACCATTTTATATTTTTGGAAGTGTTCCGGTCTGTTTTCCCTCTCCACCCAACCAACATTTGACTATTTCAGTCCTGGTCAGTCTCCAAAGCTGACAGGACTGCTTCCATGCCGGACCTGGTGTCAAATAAATTCAAGTTTACATAATCAAATTTGTTTTTCCAATTTGTATAATTTTCTGGTTCGTGGCCGTAAATTGTTTTATAATAAATTTAATTTTCTTCACAATTCCTATATTTTTTACTCTAACTAAAGTGGTTGTAAATTAATCTTGTTTAAGTATGCAGTTTTTAAGTAATTTGCTATAAATAACTAAAACTAAACTTAGTTTTTCGTATCATTTACTTACCTTCTGATATTTGCATGAAGGTTAAATTCATTTTAAAATACTTACTTTTTTGCAACAAGAGTATGAAAAGCTATGGGCACAGAACACTACCCCGAGAAATGTTTCATTAGTCCATATCATTACTTGCCAAGCTAAAAACTAGTTGGAAAAGCAGGATGCTATAAGCCCAGGGGCTACAACATGGAAAATAGCCCAGTGAGGAAAGTGCAACTTAAAAGTTTATTAAAATAAGCTTGGAACATTAACATATTTAAACTTTTAACATTAAATCGATAGATTAATGTGCCAGAGTATACCCTTAAGCAAGGGAACAATATCCCAAATAACCCAGTGGAAGACCATGGTACAGAGGTTATGGCATGGGCATAACCCAACTATTTTACAGTTTGCAACTAACATTAAAATATAATCTTGTATAGACTTTGCCTACTACAATCTGATAGGTTGAAAAAGGGCCTGATAGGTTGAAAAGGGCCTCTGATTAACAATGTCAAAGACAGGACAAATATTAATGTCTTGTATGAACATCAAAACTATTCATAGAAGCTGAATAACACTTTTCTCCACATACATTTATTGCCAAAGTTACGAAATTTAAAATCTAAGAATCCGTGCTACATATATATAAGAGATTAAATTAAAAATTAATAAGTGACACAGTAAAGGATTATTAAATGTATAAACATAGTTCTGGAAAGCTGGGTAGCAGAGGTAAAAATAGTAAAAATTTAAAGTTTACAAATTATATAACTTTAGGAGATGGTTTAAGCCATGAAAATTTGATAGTTTTTGGAAAGGAATAAGGTTAAACTAATGTTATGTCAAATTGGAACTAAAGGGGCAACGAGGGAACGCCAGGGGTGATTAAATATATTCAGGAGGTAAGATTTCCAATCCATGGAATAGACAGGAAACAGGAAATATAAGATTGTAGTCTTGGAGAACATCATTTTCTTGCTTCAGAGAGAGAGACTCGCCACTGAAGCACATATTGAGAAGAAATGAAAAACTGCTTCCATGAAGTGGAACGAAATCGCTGGGCTATTGGTGATTATTCCTTTAATAAACATGAAAATAAATTGTCAACTCTTGCATAAAGTTTTAAATTTTTCTAGACAGAAGTTGATATTGGTGAAGAAAATGGACGAATATATAAAAAGTTGTCAACAAAGCCACAACTTCGTCTTAAATGTAGTGAGTCATACATAGTATGAATGAAGTAGGAATAAGATCTTACATATATTGAAAGGTGGGCAGACACTATTACCAATTTTGTGGGATAGCAGCCAATCACGTGCATATAACGTCATAGACGACGAAACCATGGGCAAACCATCTAGGCATCAATGCCCATTGTTGAGGCACTGGATAGTCACCTGACTAGGGATAGTACTGCCTGGCACAATACTGACTGCACTCTGGCAGGCATCTGGCACAATACTGACTGCACTCTGGCAGGCATCTGGCACAATACTGACTGCACTCTGCCAGGCATCTGGCACAATACTGACTGCACTCTGGCAGGCATCTGGCACAATACTGACTGCACTCTGCCAGGCATCTGACACAATACTGACTGCACTCTGGCAGGCATCTGACACAATACTGACTGCACTCTGGCAGGCATCTGGCACAATACTGACTGCACTCTGCCAGGCATCTGGCACAATACTGACTGCACTCTGGCAGGCATCTGGCACAATACTGACTGCACTCTGCCAGGCATCTGGCACAATACTGACTGCACTCTGGCAGGCATCTGGCACAATACTGACTGCACTCTGCCAGGCATCTGGCACAATACTGACTGCACTCTGCCAGGCATCTGGCACAATACTGACTGCACTCTGCAAGGCATCTGGCACAAGTCATGTTCGCCTGCCTGTGCCTACTGCCTGGCTTGGTGTTTGATCTGGTAACACTGTTTCAGAGTGCCCACCCAGCATTTGCCCTTCGTGTGGAAGGGCCTTAAGACTTGATAAATGGGGTTAGAGGAAGAAGATGCAAGGACTAGAAATAGATGGAGAGAGTTAACTTGATTGGCTGACTTACCATACAGTGGTAATGAACAAATAGAATTAGCTCACAGATTAAGGCAAGCTTGCTTTGCATTCTACAACTGGGTCAGATGAAAGTGACCAATTTGAAGACTACTAGCTTTGCTTTTGTTTTTGAACACCACTACAATAAAATTGGAGGTTTCAGCCTATCAGATTCATTATCCCCAAAAACCTACGATATACGATGGAATAAGCTAACGATCTTTTTTTTTTCAGAATGACCACTGATGACTGAGCTGTATAGGAATGATCATTAAATCATTACAAATTTACATATTTTTAAACAACTAAAGCATATTGTGTGCAAGGTCTATAGAATTAGAGGTTTCCTCATCCCTGGTCCAAAAATTGACATTTCTGCGCAGGTGGATTTCGTGACGTCACGACCTCCAAACGGACGAGTGCTACCTACAGTTAAAGTAAACAGGTCTTGGTTATCGATCTAATTCTTGAAAGTGGTTGTAAAAATTTTAACAATATTCAATTAACAACATGCCCAATAACTGCTGGGATTGGATGCTTCTCAACCAGGACGAAAAATTCAGATCTTATATTTCATTCATTTCCAAAGGACAGTGAAACTAGGAGAAAATGGGTGCACCTCTGCAAACGGGGAGATCATATAAATGTTAGGAATGCCCTGATATGTAGCCGGCACTTTGAAGCGGGTATCTATGAAAGGAATTTGATGTACGAATTATTAGACAGATTAAATCGAGATGGATTAGAGTACTTCTTTGGTTGCATACGATAGATGGGTGCATGTTTCAGCATCCCTCTCCTGTTGCATTGAAACACCAGCTCAGAGCCCATCTGTTAGGAAAGGAAGCAACTCTCTTAGGTTCCAAATCTAACATTCATAGGTGTGAAGGTGTGACTGCAACTTCAAACGAATTTGCTCATTTTCTTTCCAAAGAAAATACAGTAATTGAAAATGAAAAAAATTATCTTCAGAAAGAATTAAGTTTGTCCACTATGTTCTTTTGCGTGCAAGAAATTAATTTGAAAATTGCATTGATGCTAATTTGGAATATGAGGAAGGTTGATGCCATGGAAGAAGGAGGATTACAATATGTGGGAGGGTTTATAGCTCGGAAGTTTCCTCAGCATGAATTTTTAGGCAATAGAGCAACTAAAGGGGATGATACATGGATTCGTGTTGTAAGTAGGGATAACAGAAAACTGATGAAACCCAACGAAGAATTTTTCGAAAATCTAAAAACAATGGAAAAAAAGTTTGTTTGTTTTCGTGGCGAAAAATCTTTGAAATGAGGGGGAAACGTCATAACTTCATTAGCTGAAATGATATACGAGCATATTTCATTACCTCAGGAAGTTATTAGGTATTTTGTGCGTTGTCGAATTTTTTTAGGATTCGAATTCTGAATAGAAACATTAGCTCATCTCGGAAAGCTGTAAGTAAAATGTTGAAGTTGGTTTCTTAATTATTCACTTGTAAGACGAAAGGTTAAGACGAGCAAAACCATGTTTATCATGGAAGTGGTGAAAATGTGAAAATTATGGTTTTTATATATTATTCCTTTATTCTTGTAAATAAATGTAATTAGATCATTTTTTTTTTATGCACAAAATACAGAACTGTTTCCACTGTGAGTAATTTTATTCTCCTAAGATAATAAAGTGGCTCTTGATTTGTTATTAATTACAAAGAAATAAAATAAAAATCCTATATTTGTATGAATGTTGACAAGGGAGACTGACGCATTGGCTATGCTGACGTCACGGAGTATATCCCCCCAAACACCCATATCCTCACTAATCTGCGCGTGAGACAGAGTTGCCAGATTATTTCCACTGGATTATCGTGTATGAACTTTAAAATTGTCGTTTTTAAACCAAAATTATCGTACACACTTTCAACATAATCATTAAGGAGTTACATGATTGACTTATTTCATATCTTCTTTAGTATAACTGTTTAATTGAACACACACACATGTATATACCTAGGGTATGTATCGTACATCGTACTGGACGTCAAATAGTCGTACATGTACGATAATTATCGTACAAATGGCACCACTGGCGTGAGAAGACCTCGTATTCTATAAGCCTTGATTGTATGTACTTTCTCCCAACTAGTGAGACTTCGAAATTGTGGACATGGCAATAACATAAATCTATACATGGACACGATACTCGGATATAAAACTAATTTCAAATAGTTCACTCAATAAAAACTCTAGTTTCAGTTTTATATCAATTCAAAGACTACGAAAAAAATCTATAACAGACTGTATAAAGACTTATTTCTGTATCTAAATAAATCTTGCGACATACCAGAACATTGAGCTAAAAATAATTTTGAGTCAAAAACAAACACATGACAATTCCTCCAGCCCTAGGGCTTACTCCTTACCCCTTGGATTATGTACTCAGTACGAATGGCATACAACAGGACAAATGGGAGTCAGCAAATGAAAACCAGACAGGAGAGTAATACTCGAAACAAGGTGGAATAAAAGAATTAAAACATTTCTTCAAAAGGGACTGATCACCAAAAATCTTAAAAGACTTTCTCAATAAGCCCTTTTTTTGTGGAATCGATGGAGAAACAGACCAAATGAGTTTCTCAAAAGTAAAATTTCAATCAAGAATCAAGCCTGGAATTCTAAATGGGATGTATATGGTTAAAGAGATAATGTCAAGGAAAATATCTGGATGTTGAGGAGCCACTGTTTTGTTAGGGATCAACAACTTGCCCAAATTTGTTATATATCTATTAAGGGATTCAACAGCCGTAGATCTCCATTCAAGATATTGGAACTAATGCAAAGCAAGAGAGTAGCATCATCTGCATATGCAACAAGTTTGTTTTCTATGCCAAACCACATTCCATGTGTTTATATAGTTTGAAAAGTAATTGGCCGAGAACACTACCCTGAGGAACACCAGATATAACATTCCTATACTCACTATGGTGCCCGTCAACAACAACTCTTTGCAATCTATTACTTAAAAATTCAATAATGATGCTAAGAAATGACCCACCTCCTCATAATTGGTTGAGTTTAAAACAAAAGCTTCATGATTAACACGGTCAAACACCGCACTAAAATCAAGGGTAATCATACAAACTTCCTGACCAGAACCAAGGGAGTTCTGTACAGTATTGAAAATTGTAAAGAGAGCATAACATGCTGAAAGGCCTTTGGAAAAGCCAAATTGCAAATTAGGGAACAGATTATTACCTTCAGCATACCTATTTAGACATTTTGCCAAAAGACGTTCTAAAACTTAAGATAATAAGGGAGTTATGGAAATTGGCCAGTAATCAGCAGGGCTAGAGCTACCACAAACATATTCACCTAATGGAGTAACATTACTAATTTTCCAATAAGTGCAAAAAGGACCTCTTCTTGCTAACTTGAAGAAAAAAATACACAACTTAGGAGCTAAGATATCAGTAGTATTTATACAAAATCAAAAGAAAAATACTATTCAGGTCTATACCATAAGCATGAAGGTCCATCAATTTCATGCAACTGAAAAGCTAAACTAGTTAGTGAGCCTTAGGCTAACGGGAATGGGGAAATTTGAATTTCTCATTACTCTGCTTACTGTCACCATCAGCCAAAAGGGTTGCCTTTTCCTTTGGACAGTGAGTGACAGAGCCATCTGGTTTTAAGTAAAGGAGGAACTGTTAAGTCTACACAAAACAGTACAGATTCAAGGGTAGCACACTATTTTTGTTCCCGACTGGTACCAGAAAGGGTTTCTTTTATGGTCAAATTGTGTTTCTCTTCTGTTGAAACATAAAATCTCCGAGCAACAGCTCTTAACTGAGAGAAGTTATTCAAAGTCAAATTGTATCTGATACCCTTCCAAAGATGATAGGCCTCCTTTTCCAAATAAGCACGTCTAGAATCATCATTAAACCCGGGATTGTCATTCAGTCTGTATTCTGACACACGAGAAGGGATATGCCCATCAATTATGTTAACCAGATTCTCGCTCAAAAGAACAACAGCTCAATACCTTCATATAACTGTGACCAATTCAAATGCAAAGTGTCACTCAAAACGCCATTCCAGCCTTAGAATTAATATTTTTGAAGTTCACACCACTTCTTTAGTGTTAGATAACTATAGATTTCAGTTGAAGAGTCAAAGTAGTGTGACTTTTAAAAAATCCAGTGTAAAACTCGAAGGAATTTCCTTGAACTTCAGAACGCTTAGTTATGGTAAGCAGTTCTTCTAGGACACTCCAAAATCATACTGTTGTCTTCTACTCTTGGATAGTGACAGCCTCTGTACCATGGTCACCCACTGTCTTGGGTTAGAGTACACTCAGGCACACTATTTTGTTTCCTTATTTCCTTTTTTCATTGGGCTATTTTCCCTTGCTGGAGCCCTTGGGCTTACATCAACCTGCTTTTTCAACTAGGGTTTAAGCTTGGCTCATAATAATAATAATAATAATAATAATAATAATAATAATAATAATAATAATAATAATAATGACTTTGCGGTCTGAAAGCGCTCTTACTCCATCTTAAACAAAGTATAATAATAATAATAATAATAATAATAATAATGATAATAATAATAATAATAATAATAGGGAAGTGGGGAATATGGGGGAAAGGAAGAGTACCCCTAGATACAATCCAGTTTATAGCTCAAAGGCAGGTACTCGGGATGGGAAAGATTAAGGAAATAGGGAGAAAGAGAAGTACAGGAGAAGAATAAAAGAGAGGGGCAGACCCTCTTGCAATATTAGGGAATTGGTATTATTATTTGTAAACAAAGTATTATCGAGGTGTGGAAAGTTACCTGGCGTAGGCCTAATTGTTTTTCTAGTAAACAGTAGTGCTATATCATCCTTTTACCTATTCTCCATTTTTCTTTTTAAACTTTTTCAAATCATTATCCATCTTTAAATTATTGACTGAGAAATTTCGAGAAGATTAAGTTTACCGAGTCAAGTTCTATTGATAAAAGATACTTTAAAACGAACAGTGAAATTGTGATTTACAGATAGTTGGCTAAAGTTCTGAATCCATTGGCAAGCTCGGGATAAAATTTGAATGATTTCTTGGCCGTCATTTCGACTTGGCTACAGCTCATGTTTTAATTCGCGCAGTTCGTTACGCTTTTCTTAACATTATTACTACCTAAGCTACAACCCTAGTTAGAAAAGCAGGATGCTATAAGCCCAAGGGCTCCAGCAGGGAAATATAGCCCGGTGGGGAAAGGAAATAAGAAGATAAATAAAGTACAAGAGGAGTAATGAACAATCAAAATAAAATACTTTAAGAACAGTAACATTAAAACAGATCTTTCATATATAAAATACATAAAAGCCGTGTCACCACCGCTTGGTATTTAAAGTTCTTTCAATGTTTCAAATTAAAAAATTGCGAAGTTGAACACCTTCACACTTCGGCACTAGCTGAGAGAGAGAGAGAGAGAGAGAGAGAGAGAGAGAGAGAGAGAGAGAGAGAGAGAGAGAGAGAGGGTGTTTCTGTATTAAAAAAATCAGGTATATTGGTTTTCTAAGGTAGAAAACCCTGGATTTTTTAAAAATAAGCCTATTGCTCTAACACCCATATACACATTCTTCAAGAAATTTGGAAATATTCATACTGGATAAGGTTTGGCAATTCATAGTCCGGACTGAAAATATAGGTAGCTTGAATTAACAAGGCAAAGTAAGACACGTGTCTTACATTTATTACCTTTTCGAGCAAGATATCTTCCTACAACATTAATTTTCTACATCCTGTGAAAATTCATATAAACTATAGACATATATTGATAAATATTAATGCATCACTCTTTGGCCTACACACTTAAGTGATGAAGTTTCCATTAAACATGAAACGGTTTTATAAAAACAAATATTTTTTACTGAAACACAAATTAACGTAGCTCGTAATCTCAGCCAACATCAGATAAAAATCTAAACGCTAAATTTGACAGGGTTAAATGCACCGCTATGTAACAAAAAGAATAACACCTAGTTAGCATAATAATAATAATAATAATAATAATAATAATAATAATAATAATAATAATAATAATAATAATAATAATGTGTTAAAGCAGAGATAGCACAGCACCCAGAAATTCAGAGCATGTTGAAAATGTTAACAAACTATAACACGTTCACAGAATTCTCCCTTTAACTTCAAGCATTTGGGTTGTCAAACTCTGCTAGAACAACTCCTCTCAACAAACAGCCAGACCATCACACCATCTCTCTCTCAACACCTAGTAACTTTATCGTAACTCTATTCTTTTCCATTTATTAACATTTTGAAAGAATTGGGTACATTATAGTCACGGGAGAAATAATAGGCCTATAAGAATATCGTTAATGTCGCTTCATTTAATTCAAAAGAACCTTTTTTTTTACGATTACAATATTGGGCAAGAGACAGTTTAAATCATTTCTTGCTCATTTAGTCTCTAAAATGTGCATACTATTTTATTTTCATTCTTTTGCGTTTGATAAAATGTTGCTTTTTTCGTATAAAAATGAGCAAAGTTGGTCTTGCCAAGCAGTATTTTTTTTTTCGATAACGTCATGTTTCCTGTAGCAAAATGTTCGAGAAAACTCTAGCAAAAACCTAGAACTCTGAGCGAAGTTCACTGACAAACGCTCCGTCCAAAGTTTCTCAACCTAATATCCTTTAAATTCTACTCTGACATGGGCTACACTTTTTAATTCTACTCAAAAGCTTTGCTTAAAGTTTGTTACAATTCTTCAAAACCTTCGACTATCTGAGTATCTCAGAAATGATCAAGATAGACTTAGAAAATGTCATATTTCATATGCATATATCCACCATCCCGTGGAACAACGGTAAATTGATTATGCTAGACTATTATGCCAAAATGCGAACTCTTTATGGTGAAAATGTGGTAACTTCAGACACCAGCTCTTTCATGTATGAAGCTATGAAAACCTGCGTCTCGTTGGCCCAACGATGGTGACTCTACAGTGCAGTCTGCAAGGATTATTCTTGGTGAAATTTGATACCAAATTACATATGAAATGAACTCTTCACCACCGAAACCCATCTGCAAAATGTTATGTGCACTAACTCCAATTATAATGGACCCTTCCTAATTTGCCAAAAGCCCAGTCATTCTGTAACCCTTTCAACATTGTACAGCCCTCACTGTAGCAACCCAAGGAGACGGGGCCAGCAATGTGCAAACCAGTCCCTTTGTGGTCTTTGGTGGGGGGTGGGGGGTGATCATGCCGAGGAGTCACACCCTCCATTCCTCAACTCAGCCCCTGGAAAATGACGTGGGTGAACGTGCAAGTGTAGAGGAGGTCAGCTTTAAGAAACCTGGTGGCTGCTGGCCGCTCGCTCTCTCCCTCTCTCTCTCTCTCTAAAGAAAGAGAGAGAAGGCAGGGGAGGGAAGGTAAGGGAGGGGGAGATGGAGATCAAGGGGGGATCGTGGGCTTGTCATCAGGCGGGTTCTAAGAGGGGAGGGGAGAGGGTGCGCCACCACTACATGCGGTTGCAGAAGTTTGCTAGACATAATTTCAACGACATGACAGCGACACAAACGTTGAATTTAGTTAGCTGTTCCCTATGTCACCTTTAGATTATACCTTCCCCCTTCTTTATCCTGTCTTTAATTTCATCTCGCGGAAGGGAAAGAAATAGATTACATGAGAGAAATACAAGGGCGTGTTGTTAGCTGTACGTGGTGGTAGATATTTTTCTCTCTCTCTCTCTCTTCTCTAGCCCTCTCACGTAATGGGGGCTGTGTGCCACTGCGTTTCGGAGATGTTTCATATTTGTAAGTCCTGCCACGTTCGAGTATTGGTTACAGCGATCGAAATTTAATGAAACGTTGCGCCACCTCGTTACACAGTCTCCCAGTGCAAAAGACGACATGTCTGGGAACAGAAACAGGTGCATCGAACTAAAAAAATAAACTAAAACTATATTCTGATCGTATTTAGGGAGCATTGGCAAATGGGTTTAAATGTATTTACGGCTATTCTGAGTTAATACTGATAAATGGTTATTGTAGGCGATTGTTTTATGAAGTGATTTGGGAGATGATATTACGGCACAAATGTTGAGAAACAGAGGCAGCGCTCGGGAGCTTTGCTGCAAGCTAGGACAGCATTCTGCAGCAACACCATTACTTGCCTTCGCCTCTTTTCTTTACACACTGACATATTTGACTCTTGTGCGCAGTTTATTTTCCACTCTTCTCTTGGCATGTCCTCATTTCAAGGGTACATAGTTATACATTTTTGTTTCAAAACTTGATATATTAAGCACATGTGGAAGTCATTAAATTTAATTTGTCCATGTATAAATATTTGGCCGCTTCAAGCAACGTGTTATAGAATAAGTAATAATTTCTGTTTAGTAGAGCTAATACTGTGTAGTCTATTCAGTTAGTTTCTATAACTGAATAGGATTTTCTTTCACTGTTCATGTTGCAAAAACGCTTAAATGTAGAAGCCAGTTAAAATATCTATCTTTCTGTTATCATCTCTAGCGGGAAGTGACAGTTCTGTTGTAGCAATAATTTGATCATTCTGTAAGGCTGTATTCCTGTTACAGCGTTGGAACTAGCTCTTGGGGCTTCCTTGCTAAAGACACTTGTAGACATTTTCGTTTTGCCCTGGTGTTAATTATTATTATTATTATTATTATTATTATTATTATTATTATTATTATTATTATTAACTAAGCTACAACCCTAGTTGCAAAAGCAGGATGCTATAAGCCCTAGGGCTCACCATGGAAAAATAGTCCAGTGAGAAAGGAAATAAATAGACTATATGAGAAGTAATGAACTATTAAAATAAAATATTTTAAGAACAGTAACATTAATACAGATCTTTCATATATAAATTTAAAAAAATAGACTTATGTCAGCCTGTTTAACATAAAAACATTAGCTGCAAGTTTGAACTTTTAAAGTAATAGGAGTCAGTACCTTAACTATGACAGTTGAATGTTGAATCCATCTGGTATATGATTTAAGGGCAAGAGACCGTGGCTTGCACATTCAATGCATGTCATTCCACAAGGAACGAACGAACAAACGGTATATGGTTCGTAATCTATAAGATAAAGACGACTGGCGAAATCTGAGGCCATTGCGTCAATAGGCGTAGGAGGAGATGATGCTGAATCTTTATAAGCAACTGGCAAATCTCTAGACCGAACAGCTCCGCTATGTATATGTTGAGGCTGATAGCTTGTTTTCTCCTGATTGTATGATTAATCTTATAGCCTTTATAATCAATGGCTATATATTGTTTTACCTTCTAGTTAATAACTAGCCTATATAATATGTTTTACCTTCTAGTTAATAACTAGCCTATATAATATGTTTTACCTTCTAGTTAATAACTAGCCTATATATATTTCAATTTCATTTTACGTTTTTTGTACCAAATATCCACTTAAGGATTCATATGACACTGAACAAGTAACTTGAAAAAATCACCTATTTGCATATCAAATAACAAGCCACTGTAAGAGAGCTTACTAAAGTGCCATATGTGGATGAGATCATGGCGAGGGGTCAGATGGAGATGGTTTGGGCATGCTCTTAGCAATCCCCGTGAGAGATTAGTTCGCCAAACTTTCAATTGGGCTCCACAAGGCACTACAAGAGTTGGAACACCCAGGCCCACGTGGCTGAGGACTATGAAGTGTGAAGTGGGAGATGATGAATGAAGAAGAATTAATTTAAAAGCTCAAGATAGAGACTACTGGCGAAATCTAACTGAGGCCCTTTGCGTCAATAGACGTAGGAAGAGATGATGATGGTATCAAATCAAAATTCTTCCCAAATTGTTTAATGCAAAAAGATGATAAAAGGAGCCTTCTTTTTGTCGATGACTTTGCAAACAATATATCTAGTGGCATTAAAGACTCGGTTGCAACATACTCTTGTTTTAATTATTATTATCAATTGCTAAGCTACAACCCTAGTTGGAAAAGCAGAATGCTTTAAGCCCAGGGAGTTTGATTAGCATATTGGCTACGGTTGGAGGAAACCCATTGAGGTTCTATTTCTTGAGGGTACACTCAGGCACACTGTTCTATCTAATTTCTCTTCCTATTGTTTTGTTAAAGTTTTGATAGTTTATATAGGAAATATTATGTTAATGTTACTGTTTTGAAAATATTCTATTTTCCCTTGTTTCCTTTCCTCACTGGGCTATTTTCCCTCTTGGGGCCCTGGGCTTCTAGCATCCTGCTTTTTCAACTAGGGTTGTAGCTTAGCGAGTAATAATAATTAGCAGTGAAAGTGTGATGCCGATATTCTAAGCGTTAACTCCATGGCTTATATATCTTATTTGCATAAATATAACTTAATTATTATTATTTTCATTATTATTAGCTACAGTAAGGTACAACACTATTTGGAAAAGGAACAGGGAAAAATAGTCCAGTGAGGAAAGGAAATAAGGAAATAAACGTTATGAGAAATAATGAACAATTAAAATAAAAAATATTTAGAAAAATAGTAAAATCAAAACAGATATAAACTATAAAAAGACTTATGTCAGCCTGTTCAACATAAAAACATTTACTGCTAGTTTGAACTTTTGAAGCTCTACTGATTCAACTACCCGATTAGGAAAATCATTCCACAACTTGGTCACATCTGGAATAAAACTTCTAGAATATTGTGTAGTATTGAGCCTCATGATGGAGGAGGCCTGGCTATTAGAATTAACTGCCAGCCTAGTATTACGAACAGGATGGAACTGTCCAAGAAGATCTGAATGTAAAGGAAGGTCAGAATTATGAAAAATCTTATGCAACATGCATAATGAACTAATTGAACGACAGTGCCAAAGATTAATATCTAAATCGGGAATAAGAAATTTAATAGACCGAAGTTTCCGTCCAACACATTAAAATAAGAATCAGCAGCTGAGGACCAAACATGAGAACAATACTCAAGACAAGGTAGAATGAAAGAATTAAAACACTTCTTCAGAATAGATTGATCACTGAAAATCTTAAAAGACTTTTTCAATAAGCCAATTTTTTTGCAATTGAAGAAGGCACAGACCTAATGTGTTTCTCAAAAGTAAATTTGCTGTCGAGAATCACACCTAAAATTATAATAGAGTCATACAAAGTTAAAGAAACATTATCAATGCTGAGATCCGGATGTTGAGAAGCCACTGTCCTTGACCTACTTACAGTCTGAGTTTTGTTAGGATTCAACTTCATACCCCATAATCTGCACCATGCACTAATTTTAGCTAGATCTCAGTTAAGGGATTGAGCAACTCCAGATCTACATTCAGGAGCTGGAATTGATGCAAAGAAAGTAGGCATCATCTGCATATGCAACAAGCTTGTTTTCTAGACCAAACCACATGTCATGTGTATATAGTATAAAAAGTAAAGGGGCAAAGTACACTACCCTGTGGAACACCAGATATCACATTCATATACTCACTATGGTGCCCATCAACTCTTTGAGATCTATTACTTAAAAATTCAATAATAATGCTGAGAAACGACCCACCCACTTCCAACTGTTTGAGTATGAAAACAAGGACCTCATGATTAACACGTAAAAGGCAGCACTAAAATCAAGGCCAATCATACGAACTTCCTGACCCCAATCAAAGGATTTCTGTACAGCATTGGAGATTGTAAGAAGGGCATCACATGCTCCAAGGCCTTTACGAAAACAACATTGCAAACAAGGGAACAGATTATTACCTTCAGCAAACCTATTAAGACGTTTTGCTAAGACATTAAAAAACTTTAGATAATATGGGAGTTATGGAAATTGGGCGGTAATCAATGGGACTTGAGCTACTACAAGCACATTTATATAGTGGAATAACATTACCAATTCTCCAACATAGTTAAATGGAGTGTGAGGCCGTGTTTGCCAGTGAAATCTATCCAGCCGTGAGCGGGGTTTGAACTTTTGACTCCTGAATTACCATACAATTGAATTTTTCATACACGTGGTGTGGTGACCTATTTGATAACGTTCATAACAAGTGATCACCAGACTGGGGTTCGAGTCCCGCTCAAACTCGTTAGTTCCTTTGGTCGCTGCAACCTCACCATCTTTGTTAGCTTAAGGATGGGAGGTTTGGGGGAGCCTGTAGGTCTACCAGCTATGTCATCAGCAGCCATTGGCTTGCCCTCCCTAGGTGGAGAGGGGGCTTGGGTGCTGATCATGTGTATATATGGTCAATTTCTAGTGCATTGTTCTGCTTAATGGGGCAATGTCACTCTCCCTTGCCTCTGCCATTCACGAGCGTCCTGTAAACCTTTAGAAGTAATCATTTAGTAGCTTTGCTGTCGCCTGACTGGTAACGTCTCTGCCTGGTGCTTGCCAGTCGGGGGTTCGAGTCCCGCTCAGAATCGTTAGTGCAATTAGTGTCTGCAACCTTACTATTCTTGTGAGCTAAGGTTGTGGGGTTTGGGGGAGCCTATAGGTCTATCTGCTGAGTCATCAGCAGCCACTGCCTGGCCCTCCCTGGTCCAAACTTGGGTGGAGAGGAGTCTTAGGCGCTGATCATATAATATATAGTCAGTCTTTAGGGCATTATCGTGGTTGCTAAGGCAATGTCGCTGCCCCTTGTCTCTGCCATTCATGAGCGTCCTTTTAAACTTTAGACCTTTAAAATTCTATGCTCACGTCATAGGTCAATACACCATTTATATTCTATTCTATTCTATTCTATTCTATTTATCTCATCTCTTCCCATAACTTGACCTCAATTTCGTAATGAAAGATTCAAGATGAATAGAACATTTCAGTATAAACAGATAATCATATCTTTAAGCTGAACGTATGTAGTCCGTAAGTAAACTTTAAACCTTTAAAACAGTTTATGTGTGAAATTACAGGAAATAAATGTTGATGAATACGTTTAATGTAAAAAAAAAAAAATATGATTTAAAACTTCTATTTAAAAAAGTATTCACGAGTCGATATAGTTTTGATTTAAAAATAACATAAATAGTAAAAACATTCAATTGTAAATATAGTATATGTAAAATATAGAAAATGTTTATGTAAACATACTATGATGTATATATGTTATAAATTGTAAGATTGTAAATGTGTATTTCATAATGAAAAAAAAAATGTTGAGAGAGGAGACCGAGACTCCTGTAGTATTATTATTATTATTATTATTATCCAAGCTACAACCCTAGTTGGAAAAGCAAGATGCTATAAGCCCAGGGACCCCAATAGGGAAAAATAGCCCAGTGAGGAAAGGAAATAAGGAAATAAATAAAGGGAACAAATTAACAATAAATCGTTCTAAAAAAGGCAACAACATCAAAACAGATATGTCATATATAAACTATTAACAACGTCAAAAACAAATATGTCATATATAAACTATAAAAAAATTCATGTCCGCCTGGTCAACTAAAAAGCATTAACTACAAATAGGACTAGTATACACAGAAGCTTCAGTGCATAAGCAAGCAACAGTCCTAGTTGGAAAAGCAGGATGCTATAAGCCTAAGGGCTCCAAAAGGGAAAAATAGCCCAGTGAGGCAAGGAAATGGAGAAATAAATAAACTACAAGAGAAGTAATGAACATTTGAAATACAGTGTTTTAAGAACAGTAAGATTAAAATAGGTATGAACATAAACTGAAAAGCGACTTTTGTTAGCCTGTTCAACATAAAATCATTCGTTGCAACTTTCAACTTTTCAAACATTTGCTGCTAGTTTGAACTTCTCAAGTTCCATCGATTCAACTACCCGATTATGAAGATCATTCCACAACTTGGTCACAGCTGGAATAAAACTTCTAGGATACTGTGTAGTATTGAGCCTCATGATGGAGTAGTCATGACTATTATAATTAACGGACATAATTGAATCAGTGCTTTATTTCGACAATAGACAGGTTTGAACGAATCAGTTTGAGGATTTTGGGTGTCTGATGGGGATATTCTGAACAAATTTCTATGAAGAAGAAACAAAAATCAGTGAACCTTTAAATTGTTGCAATGAAGTTGCTTGCACTTACAGTATATGAAGTATAGTGAGTAATTTCTATATTAGTAAAGCCTACGTGATCGGAAGAAAATCTATTTACGAAAATTGAGATTTTCGAGTTGTTTGGGGGATTTTTTATCATAAGCTTTGGGATTTTTGGACTAACCCATCTGGTAACATTGGGCATGCCACCCTAACCACGAAAATGAACTTGAACTCTAACAAAGAAAATATAGAAGAATGTACTGTACATCAAGATAGTTCCCCAAAACAGCGCGTGGGACGAAGACTTCCCTGCTCTATATGGTACCAACGCCTTTAAACTATTGGAGAGATACGGGTGAGCAATGAACAGCTGTGCACCTTCCCTCCTTCGCTGTGGCTATTCATCCTGCTCGGATATCAGTCCTTTCTTCTTCTATTTACGTGTTCTTTTCCCATTAGTAATTAAAAGCTCAAGATAGAGACGACTGGGGAAATCTAACCGAGGCCCTTTGCGTCAATAGGCGTAGGAGATAATGATAAATCTAACCGAGGCCCTTTGCGTCAATAGGCCTAAGAGGAGATGATGATGATGATGATGATGGGGTAAGCATGGTTGCCTTAATTTTTAGAAGGACTTTGCTTTTGTATTTGGGGTAAACCGTAGTCCCATTCAGCTGCTCTAAAAGCAGGATGCTATAAGGCCAGGGGCTCTAACAAGGAAAAATAGGCCAGTGAGGAACGGAAACAAGGAAATAAATAAACAATCAAAATGAAATATTTTAAGAACAGCAACAACATTGAATTAGATATTTCATATATAAACTTTTAAAAAAATAAGAGAAAGAGAAATAAGATAGAAAAGTGTGCCCGAGTGCACTCTCAAGCAAGGAAACTCTAACCCAAGACAGTGGAAGACCATGGTACAAAGGCTATGGCACTACCCGAGAATAGAGAACAAAAGTTTGATTTTGGAGTGTCCTTCTCCTAGCAGAGCTGCTTACCATAGCTAATGAGTCTCTTCTAACCTTAACAAGTGAAAGCGGCCACTGAACAATTATATTGCAGTAGCTAACCCCTTGAGCGAACAGGAATTGTTTGGTAATCTCAGTGTTGTCAGGTGTATGAGGACAGAGGAGAATAGGCCAGACTATTCAGTGTATGTGTAGGCAAATGGGAAAATGAGCCGTAACCAGAGAGAGGGATCCAATGTAGTACCCTCTGGCAAGTCAAAGGATCCCATAACTGACGATAGTGTATCAATGCATATGTATTTGAATATCATCTATTCCTGTTAAAATAAGACATAAAATCAAAGTCTCACTTTCCTGACACATTTTGGTACGTTTTCCAATCTGAAGACCTTGAAACCCGAAATAGAAATTAACGAATACAATTATTCTCTATGGTTCTTAATAAATATTACAAGCATTATCTATGAATACAGTTTAATCTAAATCCTGTTTTTTTTTTTTTTTTTTTTTTTTTTTTTTTTTTTTTTGCTGACGTGATTAGTTTGGGTAAGTAATTTGTCAACTGCTATTCGTTAAGGTAATTAATTCCATTGATCCCAATATAAAAAAAAAATCTTGATTTTCGTTTGCGTTTTTCTCATACAAATATTTTGTCTTAGTATTTTGACTTGTTACTTAATTAATATAAATGGTAATAATGAATGCGTGAAATTGATCCATCCATCTACCAAGGCACTCCTCAATTTTGGGGGCTAGCTGACATAAAAAAAAAGGAACAAAAGGGGACTCTCTTCACGTAGCTCCTCCCAGCCTGACGAGGGATTCAGCCGAGTTTGGTTGGTACTGCTTGGGTGCCACAGCTCACCATGATGTCATTATATAAATAACTAGTACATTTACTAGTTTGTATATCTGAAGAACAGTCAAGGAAAATACAAACATATATTCTTAATACCTAATAGTGTTTATTCACCACAGAGAAAATAATAATTAATAAACATATTAACACCAACTAATAAAGGTAGGACCTTTTCACAAAGGATACCTCTTCCTTTACAACATATTGTTGATATTCTTACGCGGTTAAAAAGCTAATGTTCTCCATAGCCTTGTTTATCTATAGTTTCACAGAGGTTTAAGGTTTAAAGGTCGCTCATGAATGGCAGAGGCAAGGGACAGTGACATTGCCCTAGCTATCAGGACAATGCCCTAGAGACTGACCATATATTATATGATCAGCGCCCAAGCCTCCTCTCCACCCAAGCTAGGACCAGAGAGGGCCAGGCAGTGGCTGCTGAGGACTCAGCAGATAGACCTATAGGCTCCCCCAAACCCCCCAACCTTAGCTCACAAGGATGGTAAGGTTACAGACACTAATGGCATTAAGGAGTCTGAGCGGGACTCGAACCCCCGACTGGGAAACACCAGGCAGAGACGTTACCGATCAGGCCACAGCAATAAGCTGAAGACTTACAGGACGGAATCTATCTGTCTATCTAGTTGCCATGTCTTCGACGTGGGCTGTCAATTGCCTCCACCTGATCTTGTCTCCAGCTCTCTGTATAAATTGTCCAGCTGTTACATTCTCATTTACATCCTCCAGTAAGCTGTCCAAAAACGTTTTCCCTTGCCGAGCTCTTGCTCTTCCTTCTATCTTTCCCACAAGTCACAAAAGTTCAATCATTTCTCTTCTTCTTCTTATATGTGCTAAAAATTCCATATGCCTCCTCTTTATCACTTCCAGAAGGGTCTCTCCTGAGTCACTCTTCTCAATACCTCCTTATTTGTTACTATCTCAGTCCATGGGATCTTCAATATTCTTCTGTAAAACCATAATCTAGCTGCATTTGTTTAATTTTTCAAGTTTTTACTTAATAAGCAAAAGGAAATTTATCGAGGACCAAAGAGGAACGGGTTCAGGGACACTGAACTGTGGCTCCCAGCATGGATTTTTCAGCTCTGGACTCCATTCCATGCAGTCACTGCTCAACGGCGCTGGTTCTTATCTCATCATCATCCAGCGGACCATCCAGCACGATGAAGAAGTGGGTAACCCTAAACAGAGAAAGGGTAAAAGTGGGCAAGACTGGAGATAACTACCACAAATGGTGTTAGTTCGTTCGTTTAAAATTGCCTTGCCTAAAAGAAGACACGGGCTATTGCACTAGAGGAGTATGAAAGAGGGATTCAAACGACAATTAGCCATCAACCCTGAATGCCCATGAGGGGCAACACCCCAAACAATGTAACACATCCTGTGAGGGTGCCCACTGGGCCCTAACTGCACAGGTTAAGACCTCAGAAAGGCAAACGACAACGCCTTCCTGTGGGTTCGACATTAGAGCAATAAGATGTGATGATGATAATCATCCTGGTCTGTTGTCCTGAGCTTACATAGAACCCTTTCATAAACTACCTCACTTGTGGATTGTCCATACACAAGAGCCCGCGTCAGGCAAAGGTTGCATGACAATCTTAATCATTCAATCGACTGACACGACCCAGGCACAAAGTTAAAAGTAATCTTGTAGTTTGTATAGAGGATTTTGCACCTAGGAAATGAACAATATTTCTAGAATAAGGATCCACGTGTAATTGGCTGTTTAGACAATTTGTAGGTTTAATTAATCTAAATGTTTACATGACCAATTATTTCTTAATTGATGTCAACAGATCTTATCTCATATCCAGACTGAATTCCATTAGTGACATCAGGTAAAGTAAGCCAGCAATTCATGAGTAGTTCTTTTGTGGAGGTTAAAAACCTTCTTTGGGGAATTGCATAGTAGCTTGTACTGCACCTTGTAACTTTAATGCCCAGTAGAAAAATAAGATGATAAAATATTTGAGACAACTGAATATCAATTATAAACCGAGAATACATTATTCAAAATTGTGTGTATTAAAAAAATTATAAATTACTCATGAAATACATAGAGAGAGAGAGAGAGAGAGAGAGAGAGAGAGAGAGAGAGAGAGAGAGAGAGAGAGAGAGAGAGAGAGAGAGAGAGATGGTATGACATTTAGAGGAGATAATTTGGCTTACATCACAAATTGATAAACCCTGATTTAGAACAAAAATGTCAGATTTGTTTATGAATAATTCAATTCAAAAAGACTTTTATGCATAACCACCACGAATTGTACATGATGCGTGCAAAAAAAAAAAAAAAAAAAAAAAAAAAAAAAAAAAAAAAAAAAAGACGTTCTTAAACAATAAAGTATCTGGTTTCTCCTGCGCAAAATGGTTAAAAAAACCGGATCACTGAAATCATCTATAACTGGAGACAGTTCTCAACTATACTTGTGACCTTCATTTCCAAGGACTGCCAAGACTTGAATGTCGCTTGATGATGGTACCTACTTTATAGACTGACACACTTATTTGCAATTTCATATTTATGCACCATATAAACCCATATACATACATGAGTGTGAATGTGCAACCTCTACAGTTAAATACCGAGATGAGGAAGATATATTGTTATTATCATCATTATGATTATTAGCCAAGCTAAAATTCTAGATGGGATTCTAGATGGGAAAGTAAACACTACGCGCTACAAGCCCAGTGGTAAAACAGGCCAGTGCAGAAAATAAACTGAGAGTTAAATAGACTATAAACATGATGCATCACTACTCCATAAGAATATGAAAGAAATCAATAGGGTCAGTGGCCAATACTAGAATCAGTGAAATAGTTGGAGAAAGCCATAGACACAGAAAGTCAAGCTAACATGGTTGCTAAATTAGAAGAAAAGTTGACTGTTTTACTTGCTGAAACGATAAGCATTTTCTAGCTATGTTTAAACATCGAGATATTTGATGAAGCAATGAACATTTTGAGATTTGTCTGTATACCATACGGCATATAGTTTAATCTGAGTCAAATCTTCACAACAGTCCGGTATTTGAATGGAAATAAACTGTGAAATAAGGAATAGACTATCAACCTAAAGCATTAAAGCAAACTTATGTAACTACTCCATAAGAGAAGGAAATAAATCAGTAAGGTCAGTGGCCATTACTAGAATCAGTGAAATAGCTGGGGAAAACCATAGAGGCAGAAAGGGCAGCTAACATGGTAGCTATATTGGAAGAAAACTCGGTATCTTATTCATTAAAACGAGAAGCATCATCCAGCTAAGTTTAAACATCGAGATATTTGATGTAGCAATGGACATTTAGAGATTTGTCTGTATACTATAAAGTATAAAGTTTAAGCAGAGTCAAATCTTCAAAACAGTCCGATATTTGAATGGTGTAACTCAACACGAAGACTGTAGTTTTTATCACTGTCGTCTGACACATTCTATAAAATTCCTATTGGCAAAATAAAGGTTCCAAGTCTTGCCATTTGCAATACACTCTTTCAACTTTCTTTAATTATGCCTAAAGTAAAGTGGTCTATTGTGAACCCCATATAATGTGACTTTCTATCCAGCTTGAGAATGATAGATCTCAGCCAGTTGAGTATCTGAGGTCTCAGCCAATTGACTATCTGAGTCTCAGCCAGTTGATTATCTGAGTAAAGTGAGATAAAGATAAAAAGTAAAGGCATTACTAGTAAATACATGCAATCATCTTTTATCATCATACACTTGTAGATTACCTGGTGAAGATACCAGACAAGCAATTGACATTTTAGGCTGTTTGCCCAAGAGGTGATAGTGATCCTTAATGGTTATATTTATCTAGAGGATCTATAATCTATAATTTGGGTCATATGACCCATCACTAAACCAAGGGTGCAATATGAAGTAAACGTGAAAAGGGTTTGGACAGCAAAATGGAAAGAAAGGCAGTGGGTACATGGGTAAAGTAGGAGGTTAAACCGAGTGAGCCACTTTCACTCTTCACTGGGTTTAGCCCTAGAGTCTTCCCACTTCCTGTTTTCCAGCTGCTTCAAGCTCGTTGGGGAAATATCGGTCAAAGCGTAACATTAAGCCTAGTTTCCTCTGTATGCCTAGTAAACTATAATTCCAGAGTCACACAAGGACCATCGCAACAGCATAGTTTGGTGACTGTATGCTACATATTTTGTTTGAGGGTGAACTTGGGCACACTATTCTATCTTAATTCTCCTCTTCTTGTTTTGTTTAGTTTATATAGTTTATATTGGAAATATTTATTTGAATATTGTTACGGTTCTTAAAATATTTCCATTTTCCTTGTTTCTTTTCCTCACTGGGATATTTTCCCCGTTGGTGCCCCTGGGCTTTTAGCATCCTGCTTGTCAAACTAGGGTTATACCTTAGCAAGTAATAATAATAATAACTGCCCTCGACGCATGGCTAGGGAAACAAAAGAGTCAGCTAATTGAGATACCATGGCGTCAGTTATGTCGCAATACACCATGTATTGCGACATCACTGCGGCAATCCTTATGAGCTTACGTAGTACATAACTGTATGGCGCATTTACTCCGTTGATTAGGCCACACCCATATGTTACGGCTGCGTCGTAAAATGCATCGTGACTCATGGGGATGTACTTGTATTGGAATTACATCACATAGCAATGGGTGTTATGACATCATACTCTGTCGTAAAACAAAGATACCACCATATATTATTATTATTATTATTGATAGCTAAGCTACAACCCTAGTTGGAAGAGCAAGATTCTATAAGCCCAAGGGTTCCAACAGGGAAAAATAGCCCATTGAGGAAAGGAAATAAGGAAAGAAAGAAACGATATAAGTAATGAAATACTAATACAAAAATAACATATTTTAAAAACATAAACAACATTAAAACAAATATTTGATCTATTAACTATAAAAGGACTTACGTAAGCCTGTTCAACATAAAAAAAAAAAAAAATTTACTGCGAGTTTGAATTTTTGAATTTCTACTGATTCAACTACCCGATTAGGAAGATCACTCCACAACTTGGTCATAGCTGGAATAAAACTTCTAGAGTACTGTGTGGTATTGAGCCTCAGGATGGAGAAGGCCTGGCACTGCTGGTGATCTAGGCTTCCTCACACATTCTTGTTAAAGTGTCACCTTTTGACTTAATAATTGATTAATTATTTAATTAATTAATTAATCCCCTTTTAGAATATCATGATACATTTCTTCTATTGAGTCACAAAATACTTTATAAAATGTATATCTGAAACAGTAGAGAAACTTTAAATTTAAAGAAACATTACAAAGATATGGGTTCAACACCGTGGGCTGCTGAAGAATCTTCATTGAAATACAACCAGTAAAAGATGATTCTAATTATAGGGTTTATATATATATATATATATATATATATATATATATATATATATATATATATATATATATATACAGTATATACTATATATTAATATATATATATATATATATATATATATATATATATATATATATATATATATATATATATATATATATGTGTGTGTGTGTGTGTGTTATTACTAGCCAAGCTACAACCCTAGTTGGAAAAGCAAGATGCTATAAGCCCAAGGGCCCCAACAGGGAAAAATAGTCCAGTGAAGAAAGGAAACAAGGAAATAAATATATATAAGAAGTAGTGAAAAGTTAAAATATATTAAAAAAAACATTTAACATTAAAACTGATATTTCATATGTACACTTTAAAAATACTTATATAGGCCTATTCAACATTTTATATATATATATATATATATATATATATATATATATATATATATATATATATATATATATATATATATATATATATGCAAGGTTTATATTATCTAACTGAATATCCGTCGGATAAATGCGAAATTATCACCCTATTTACATATCTGTTTACCGTTTTTTATTATCATTATTATTACACTTTGAGTGAAGAATTGCTTGGTAATCTCAGTGTTATTAGGTACATGAGGACAGAAGAATTTGGAAAGAATAGGGCAGACAAACTGAGCCGTAACCAGAGAGAAAGATCCAATGTTGAACTGTCTGGCCAGTTCAAGGACCAAATAACTCTATAGCGGTAGTATCTCAACGGATGGCAGGTGAACATTTTATATATATTTTATTGAAGACAAAATGAGCCGTAACCAGAGAGAGGGATCCAATGTAGAACTGTCTAGTCAGTCGAAGGACCCAATAACTCTCTGGCGTTAGTATCTCAACGGATGGCAGGTGAACATTTTATATCTATTTTATTGAAGACAAAATGAGCCGTAACCAGAGAGAGGGATCCAAAGTATAACTGTCTGGCTAGTCCAAGAACCAAATAAATCTTTAGCGGTAGTATCTCAACGAGCGGCTGGTGATTTATTATCTATCTTATGGAAGAACTTTCATTAATGTCCTGTTCAGAAGACTATGTTTTAGCCCTTGTTTGTGTGTATGTTTGTTTGTGAACAACTTGCTGGCTACAATTTTAATCGTTAAGTAATGAAACTTGCAGGGATTAGCTTTTACGTAAAAAGCTAGAAATGACTAGATTTTGGAAGGTCAACGCCACGGTCGAGCAATATGTACATATGATCATGGTCCAAGCTAGGACCAGGAAGGACCAGGCAATTACTGCAGATGACTCAGCAGGTAGACCTGTAGGCTCCCCCAAAGACCCCATCCTTAGCTCTAAAGGAGGGTGAGGTTGCAGCGACCAAAGGATCTAACGAGTTTGATCGGGACTCAAACCCCAGGCTGGTGATCGCCAGGCAAGCACGTTAGATCTAGATCTATAGCAATGCCAGTTTCCATGAATTCCAGGACATTCCTCCAAATCCTTGTTACTTTCCCTTAACAAACTGCTCATCTTCAATAGCTCAATCCATCTCAGTTTGAAATAATCCAGTATATTATTCACCTCTCTCTCACACATCACTCAGGAACTTCCTTTATAACGTTTCCAATGCAATGATGGCTTTCATCTTAATTTGTAGTACCAAAACTGGCAGTCTATTAAATTTCTTATTCCTGATCTGGATAATCTATTGCCTTGTGTTCAAGTTTGTTCTTTGTGATTGCATAAAACTTTTTCATAGTTCTAACCCTCCTTTGTTGCATCCAGATCTTCCCAGACTGTTCTATCCTGTACGTTGTACTCAGGTGTGCAGTTAATTCTAAGACTTACCTCCTGTACCATATGGCGCAAAAGTTACAGAACATTCTAGAAGTTTTTTTCCAGCTGTGATATGTTTGTGGGATGATCTTCCTACTCGTTAAATCAGTAGAGTTTCCGAAGTTCAAACTTGCAGTAAATGATTTTTACGTTAACAGGTGGACAAAAGTCTCTATTCTTATATATATATATATATATATATATATATATATATATATATATATATATATATATGACGTTTTTTACATTGTTACTGGTGTTAAGATATTTCATATTCCTTATTCATAAATTCTCATCTATAGTTTATTTAATTCCTTAGTTTATTTCCTCATTGGGTTTTTTTTCCCTGTTGGAGTCTTAAGATTTGTAGCATCCTGCTTTTCCTGCTAGGGCAGTAGATTAACTAGTAACAATAATAATAATTCAGCCTTGAATTTCAGCATTTTGTTTCTTCCTCAACAAAATTCCAATTGCCTTGAGAGTTGTTGAGCCTTCACCATACTGTAGGTAATAAAAGATTTTAATAAACAGAAAGTCAAGCCTTTACCACAATTAATATTAATGCATAGTTTACTGAAGGAATATTCTTATTTGCTCAGAGACTGATAATATAATTTGCACAAATTATATCTATAAATAGAGAAGGAGACAAAGAACCTTGGTGTGAACTCGACATGTAAAAACGTTTTAAGTGAAGGGTGATTTGTTTTAAAAGTAAAGACCATCAAATATTTTCTTCTTTATTTACAAAATTCTACAAAATCTTGGTAGCACATTTAATCTACTTATCACATAATAAAATTACTTTGAGTACTTGAATAATATAAACATTTAGACAAGAGTACACCGCTTTGTGACTACAGTATATACACTTTGGTTTATGAGGAGCACGGAGAATATAGACCCACCATACTTCAGTATTAATAATAATGTTTATTCACAGTTTACAATACAACCCAAGAGTATAGGGTATAATGTATTGGCTGGAGGGCTTTTCAAACATAATATTAAGCAGGGTTTACACAGTCGAACCCGATTGTTGAATCTCGTTGTCAAACATTTCGAAGAGGTGGAGTCAGTCACAAATGCATAAGGTTAGTGGACAATGAAGCCACGCCCATAAAAGTCAGGCGAGAACAGACATCATTCGACGAACATTTTCGGCAACCAAATCCCCGTTCACACGTTCGATCACTTAAAACACTTGTCTGTCAAACCGTTGGACCATGTAAACCTGATTTCATAAAGTTCCATAACAAAAGGCAAATAATTAGTCAGAAACGAGATGGACAGAAACACTAATGTATGTTAAGAAAATGTAATTGTATTTTCATAATAAAAGATAAAAAAAAATTTGTAACCACATCATAAAATATTAACTGCTGTTAATCTGAAAATGTAAACATAGGCAATTTTCTCAGCAGTGAAATTCTCATTCAAAAATGCATCAATAAACAACTGACAACGATATTCTTTGCAAATATGATGGCATGCATGTATTAAATTGTGAGGATAACTAAATTATAAACTTTGGAAAGAATGACAACCATATGTCCAAATAAAGTCCAATCACTTAATAAGCTATGAAAATTAACATATTCAAGTATGTAACATGTAGATCAGAGGAAGCCAATACCAAATTAAGACCATCTTCTTAATCACCGTAATAGCTAACTATGAGTTCAAGTAGGAATCCTACACATAAAGGTTTAAAAGTCACTCATGAATGGCAAGAGGCAAGGGACAGTGACATTGCCCTGTCGAGCAGGACAATTCCTTGGAGACTGACCATATAGGCATATGATCAGCACCCAAGCCCCCTCTCTACCCAAATTAGGACCTAGGAGGGCAATGGCTGCTGATGACTCTGCAGATAGACCCACAGGCTCCCCCAAACCACCCCATCCTTAGCTCACAAGGAGGGTGAGACTGCAGTGACCAAAGGAACTAACAAATTTGAGCGGGACTCAAACCCAGTCTGGCGATCACCAGTCAGGGACTTTACCCCACCAGCCACCACAACCCTAAAGTCCACATCAAATATTGCAATGCATAAATTGCACATGTAGATATCAGTTTATAAATATGAACTGCTAGATAAAAATCCCAATTTTATATGATTTTAATAAAATTCAATATGTATTCTTTTTCACTTGAGCCCAAATTTATCTTTATGACATCTATTTGGATAATGAGAGTTACACACAACACTTGGAATGATCTGTTATCAGTACGTTGGAGAATGAGGACGTGCTTCATATCAGTTCACTTGAGTATACTATTCTTGAATACTGTGTGACCTTGGATTACTATTGAGAATTTTCCAGTTCTCCCCAATCGGAAAAGATTCAATCAAGCATAGGTGAATAAAGGTGTCTAAAGGTGAAAGGCGTCTGGTTTCATCAGAATAGATACTCACCCGAACATCAGCCAGGCAAGCCCAACCCCCCACTGTGGTACTCAAGCACAGCAGTGGCCTCCGCAGTAAACAGCTTAAACTCAAGGTCCACGCAGGGATCGATCTGCCACCATGCAAATGCTAGGCAAACACTTTACCACTGCACTAGCCAGGAGGCGCGAGTAACCATGACGTCTCCTTATGGTCATAGAGTATGCGCCTGGATGAATACTCCTCAAATCTGGAGCTAACAGAGCTATTAAATCCACAAAAAGTTTCTACCATCTCTCGGATTTTATGGCAGGACTGTTCAAACTATCCAAGCAATGGCCTGACGAATCTCTTGCCAACTGATAAAGTGCCCTGCAGAGAGCATAGGCCGACCTCCCTTTCAAATTACCTGGGTACTCATAGCGCAATCAGAAACAAACAATGCCAGTCTACTCCATATATATCATACAACCCTGTAAGTTATAATAGCCGTAATCGTGGAGGTGACAAGATACTTCCAGCGGTGATCAAAATTTGCTCGGGCAGCCAACTCACTCATATGATACACCACCAAACTATTATGGCGGTGTCCCTTTCTATTAAGACACAAAACAACTTTTTTAATGTGAATATTATCAAATTAATCATTTCAATTATGCTGTTTTCAAATGGTAGACCTGCAAGGGGCTTCAGAGGGTATCAAAAGACTTCTTTCTTCTAATTTCTTCTTAAAAGTGTCTGTCTAATGGTCAAATGCATCGTTAAATAATTGGTGATGTACATGGATAGATTAGCCCCACATACAATCAAATGAACCCGAAAGGTCGTTGAGCTTGACTCTAGTTTGATATAGTAGAGAGGCGTAACATTGGTTGGGGTTGTTGGAACTCATCCATTGGCTGACAGTGATATACCACCACTCTAATCTTCTTACTTTGTGAATTGGAATCAAAACCCTGCTTCCACAGTGGGCGAGCACCACTGTCTATGGCACTAAATCCTTTAGGTATTCACTACACAGGATGCACCATTTACCTTATACTCGTGGAAAATCTCGGTACAAAGGCGAAAGTAAACATGTTTGGTACGATGCCACAGGAGAGAAGCATTACCCTAAAACACAGCAATAACATGGCAGGCAAGAAGCACTGCAGCACCAGATCCTCACCTGAAGTATCCAACATGTGGCAAAGTATGGAAGTCCAGGATTGGCACGTTAAGCCACGACAATACTCAGTAGCATGCCTATATAAGCACTGTAGGGCAAACATGCCTGAGGTTGCCAACCCACGTAAAATCTGGACACTGAAGGAATGATTAAATTCACTGTCATAACATTTATCAAAAACATCCATTTGCTGAAATTTTTTTTTTCAATATTTTATGAATGCATAAAAATCCAGGTTTTAAACAAAGTAAGGAAGTTGAAACTATTAAAGTATTTGTTCCACACAAATATTTGTTTTAGCTTCAAAAATGTTCTTTAAGAAAAGATACAAAACTAAACACATTAAGCAGCAATCTGTAACGAAATATCATCATACAAACCAGTTAATCACATGACACATTTGAGATACGTATTTTAAATATTCACAACAACGGCATTTGCTACACTAGAATGTTATCTTACGACTCTACAACTGCTGCCAGTTTACGGCTCTTTTGACTGGTCTTTTTCTTCATGCTACGACGCTTCTCTTCGCCTGTCACAATGCAAACTCTAGGCGATGAGTCATCCGGAGGATCGTGAACTATGTATATTGTTAAACTACAATCAGCACAAACTGCTGTCATTAGAAATGTCACGATATTCACAGTGAAATCTGGAGGACTTATCTTCGCATAACAATTCGGACATTCTGAAACTGCTTGACGAACAACATAGTAAAACCCATTTAGAGGAGTCTCTACATAATCAACCCTAGGATTGTTTTTTGGAGTATGATTTCGCTTTCTGATACCAGATATCCATTCTGACCTTCTCCTCTTCCTGACCTCTGATCTTTTCTTTATATTTTGTACTCCTTTATCCACTAAAGACTTCTTTACGGGTGAACTGTTACTTAATGAGTCTCTTGAATTCAACGATAAAGGGGCACTCTCGTCCTGTTTGGCACTGGGTACGTTCAAGCTTCCTAACTGTTGATTTATAGACACGTGTTCTTTCTCCGCCGAATTCACCGCATCTTGCAAAACAGGAACAGTTTTGAGATCTTGTGAATGATGCTTTGATAAATCATTCATATCAGAGATAGTCCCACAATTATCATCACTGTTATTGTATGCAGAATGTTTCTTGCTCTCCCTGTCTTCTTTTATAATTGTGAATTTTTTTCCTCTTGGTTTCTTCCCACCTTGCTTGAAGCACAACACCGCTTCTTTCCAAGGAAGCCTATGTTTCAGCGAGTTCATCCCATTAACGTAAGCCCTTAGGTGATGAGGCTTGTCTATGAGCGATGCTCTACAAGAGGTGCCATTTTCCAAATATTGATTAGAAAGATGCATTTCTAAATTTTGCATAGGATTCACAGAATATTGCAATGCATGCTCACAGTGACTATTACCAAGTTTTTGCTCAGTTGTCCATGCCTGAAAACACTGACAATTCTGAAAGACTGCCGGGCACTTAGTGCAATGCACCTCTCCGAATAGTAAATGCTCCGATAAATTTTCTATTTTGATTATCTTATTACAAAGAAAACACTTAAGGGAAGTCATAGGGAGTGTTCTGCGTCTTTTTGGGGACGACTCGGAGCCCCCTGAGGATGACTTCTTACTGGCAGGCTTGCTCGGCATTGTTACAGGCGTCTTTCCGGAACTCTGGTGACTTACTTCTGATGACTGATGAACATTGTAGTTTTTATTGTCACTTTTCGCAACGGCGTTACACTCCAACGCGTCACTCTCAGACTTGCAAAACTCAGTGGTACTTTCAAACTTCTTGCTCAGTGAAAATCCAGAGTGCACTCGCTGTGGGAACAATGTTGTTGACTTAGATAGATGACGCATTGTAGCAATATTGGAATTATGCTGCTTCAGAGTGGGTATCTATAGACTGGTCATCCTCAATTTTCTCCGATACTAATATTTGAAAGTGGGCTGCATAAAACCCGCAGATTTGGCACAACACAATATTCCTGAAAATAGAAAAAGAACCTTGATTACGAAAAAATAAAACAAGATAATTGGAATTATCCGGAGTATATGATTGACATTTTACTGAAGACAATACAACATGCAAATAATCGTCATCATCTCCTCTAACTCTATTGACGCAAAGGACCTCGGTTAGATTTCGCCAGTCGTCTCTATCTTGAGCTTTTAATTCAACAGTTCTCCATTCATCACCTCCTACTTCACGCTTCATAGTCCTCAGCCATATAGGCCTGGGTGTTCCAACTCTTCTAGTGCCTTGTGGAGCCTAGCTGAACGTTTGGTGAACTAATCTCTCTTGGGGAGTGCGAAGAGCATGCTCAAACCATCTCTATCTACCCATCATCATGATCTCATCCACATATGGCAATCGCATACTCATGCAAATACTACATATTCCAAATTATATTTTTATAAATGTTAATTTGGACAATGAATTGAGTAATTCCAAATATATCTAGGTGTATCTTCACCTAGTTTTTCAATGAAATTATATGAATCCATCATCAGAATTTCATATAATTGAATCTCCAGTTACATTAATACGTGTATTTTAATAGAGAAAAAAATTGAATTTCAGGAGTTTTAAGTGCACTGATTCAGACCAATTTCTGGAGACATTTATTTTCTAACAAATATACATTTATAAATCTTATAATTTGAAATACTGATTATAATATATTTTACGAAATAACCATTCACGTTCTTCACGGTGATGTTATACATAATATACATTATTTTTTTCAAACAAACACACACACACACACGCACGTTCAGAGGAAGTTTTACCAAACAGTCACTGATTCGTGGATGAACCACTGTGCAGAAAACTTCCACAACCGTAACCACATTCGCACCTGCACAAAATACTCATACTTCTATACCTGCTGCATTATTCATAAACATACTATATAAATGGAGAGAGAGAGAGAGAGAGAGAGAGAGAGAGAGAGAGAGAGAGAGAGAGAGAGAGAGAATAATGTATCGTTCCAACATGAAGGTTTCTCTAAGAGTAAATTGGCATCCAAAAAAAATGGCATAAAAACTCTAAAAACTGCTCCTTTCTTTCAATAACTGTCTCTACCTTAAAGATTTAAAGCCTAGAACTATAATTAACTGAGAGAGAGAGAGAGAGAGAGAGAGAGAGAGAGAGAGAGAGAGAGAGAATTTCATACGTTAAGAAACATCCTGAATGATGAATCATGAGTTATCACATGAGAGTGATTCACTATTCGGTGGCGTAATACCCACACGCGCGAGCTCATTGTAACGAGAGGTGAATCACAATCCCTGAGTCCTGGATTCCACATTATAATAACCACCTCAGCAGGATTCTCTACTCGAAGGACATCAACAAGGTTGAAGAAATCTACGACAGCTGTTTGGTGGCCGTCATCGTAATACAGCAGATTTGAGAAACAACAGAAGTGGAACACTGGTCCACCGAATTGATAAAAAGGTTAAGATATTGCACAACGTTATTATTATTATTATTATTATTATTATTATTATTATTATTATTATTATTATCATTACTTTCCAAGCTACAACCCTAGTTGAAAAAGCAGGATGCTATAAGCCCAGGGGCCTCAACAGGGAAAATAGCTGTGAGGAACGGAAACAAAGAAAAATAAAATATTTTAAGAGCGACGAGATTAAAATAAATATCTCCTACATAAACCATATAAACTTTAATAAACCAAGAGGAAGAGGAACAAGATAGAACAGTGTGCCCAAGTGTACCCTCAAGCAAGAGAACTGTAGTACTATTCATTCCACGTGGTTTCAGGTTTAATATCGAATATTTCCATTGCTTGTGTAATCACAGCACAAAATACCAGATATAATAGGAGATAATAAAAGACTGATATCGTGTTCCTTTGACAGTAAAGAAATCGATATGAGTATATAGGCCTAACACTTGATAAAATATTAAACGAAAATTATAGTGACACAACGGCTATGTTCATGCTGTAAAGCCAACACTAAGAGCGAGATTGATTCATAAATTAAATGAATTATAGGCTTGGACGCTGAACTAAATTCAGTAACTAGACCTATGGATTCCTAACCAGAAATAAAAGAAATAAAATTTTAATACAACTTAAGAACCATAAACTCTTAATGATTAATCATCACAGAATTATAATTATGAGACTACATTAAATGTGGGGACTTCAATGTTCAATTTTTCATGTTGGTTCAACTCGCTACGAGTTCTTCTTACATATTCATATCTGGTAGTAAGTGGCCCTTCATTAATAATATATTACTACATAACAGTCTGCACGCTTTAAGATTTATTCATAAGCTTATCAGTAGTGCTGCAATGGATGAAACTATAAAATCAATAAGCGAGGCGTATTTAATAAAAGCTATTGCAGTGTGAAATGAAAGGACCAGAAATAAAACTATTAGAGAGATTACTCGAGTGTCATATGTGGATGAGAGTATGGTGAGGAGTAAATGGAGATGTTTTAGGCATGCTCTTCGCACTCCCTAAGAGGGTTAGTTCACCAAACTTTTAACTGGACTCCATTAGGCACTAGAAGAATAGGAAGACCCAGACCTACATGGCTGAGGACTATGAAGCTTGAAGTAGGAGATGATGAATGGAGAAGTATTGATTTAAAAGTTCAAGATAGAGACGACTGGCGAAATCTAACCGAGGCCCTTTGCGTAAATAGGCGTAGGAGGAGATGATGATTAATGTGCCTATGTAATGCCTAATGAACAAAACTGTGGGACGCAAACGAAATAGAAATATCTAAATTTTCAGTTTTCTGCAGAAAATCTGATCCACACTTAATTGCGGGCAGTCAAGAGCTTTCATTATATGATTAATTTTAACCCGTAGCACTTACAATTAATCAGCCATCTTAGATTACTTCAGTCTAATGTCGACCAATTCCATATTTATCATTAGCAATTTGTTATCATAATCTACCGTATATTAATTGATAAAAAAAAAGCCGTTCAAAGTCAGTTATATCATTACTCATATCACGAGTGGGCGGTGACATCAATGTTCTTCCTACACCCTTGGTATTAAGAGATTAACTCCTCACAGGAGTCTAGTCCACAACCACTAATTAATTGCAAGTGATGTGATTGGCCATGTTTATCACTGCTAAATTAATAACTCTCCTCAAATAAACATTCCAATTAATTAAATCCTTTAGTTTTCACAGGGCCCAAGTTCTGAGCCTGACTAAAAGAACCATTTAAACTTCACACTAAAACCAATTAACTGAATCATGAAGTTTCCACAGGTCCCAAGTTCTGAGCCTGACTAAAAGAATCATTTAAACTTCACACTAAAACCAATTAACTGAATCATGAAGTTTCCACAGGTCCCAAGTTCTGAGCCTGACTAAAAGAATCATTTAAACTTCTTCCCACTAAAACACTGACATTACACATATATCTAATTTGGTATGATTTGGAAACTTAAGTTTTGTATTAGTTACAATAATTAAAACACTCCATAATTCAAAGAACAATTCCCAAATTAGGAACTTTCTGGCCCAGCTCAGTAGTGACGTCATCAGCCTCGACTGAGTTCTTGAGATTCCACACAAAAATAACCATTGAAGTGTAATTCTGTTGATTATGCATGATACTTCTAATATATACTTCATATCAATTACTAAACCATTCACATGAACAATAGCAGAAGAAAATAAAAACTTAAGCTTTTTGGCCCAGCTCTTATAGTGACGTCATCAGCCTCAAGTGAGTTCTTAAGTTCCACAAAAAAAAAAAAAATTGAAGTGTAATTCTATTGAAAATGCATAATACTTTTGTAATAGAATTCATATCACTTATTAAACAATTGACATAAACCAAAGAAGAAGAAATTATATAAACTTAAGCTGGCTCCACCCAGGCAAAGCTGAGAACCCTCTAACACCAACTGCTCTACAAATCCAATCCAATTGCAAACAACCCCAAAACAACAATATTATCATCATACTCACCCCTTTATCTAGTGGAAGTCAAACAAAAAAGACTGCAAGTAAATCCAAATAGAAAAGCTGCACCAACACTACACCCTATCAGGTCAGGGAACAAAGGCAGACTGCGTGCATCTAACATTCTCCAGCTGAGCGGCCGCCATTTCAGTCCTTCCCCCTGCCGCCCCAGCCACTCAGGCAGGCGCCCAACTGAGGCCTCAATATTCCTCTGATCTCGTCTCTAGCTTTGGCTGAGTGGACAAGTTTTGGCTTCTCTGGTGTTATGTCTTGTGTGAATTGTTTGCAAATAATGAAAATGAATGTCTAAACTACTAAACATACAATGAGGTTCCTCATTATTAGTTGATGAACATTAAGAATAAAACTCTCCACTACACATTATTCTTAAGAAAAAGAGCAAGAGAATAAGTTTCAATTCATCTAGGGTGTAAATAGAGCGCTAACATGAATCCCAAGATCTTAAATGAAATGGATGAATGGTAATGAAAATCATCCAGTGGTTAAAGAAGCTAATAAAAAACGAAGTTTGTGCAGAGCACAGAAAAAATAAACCGCATAGCAACGACCTTACAGGCTCTAACTCTCAGATTATTCATTGCTCTCAGCTCCCTCAATCCGTAACAACCCCCCTCCCCCCACCCCCTGGCCTTCATAAGCCTCCCCCCCCCCCCAAACCCAACTCTAGCGCTCACTCGCTCACTAAGGATCGCCAGCCAATCAGACTGGCTGGCTGCTTCCTCTCTTCAGCCACCCCCCTTCCCCCCGCACTCTTCTTTCTCTTCTTCTCCATTCCCCCTTTGGCTCTGCTCTTGACAGTTCGAGGCGCGCCAGATACTCCTCCCCTTAGCCCCTCCCCTCCCCCTACTCCTACTCCCTTTCACCCGAACGTATCTCACCACATCACACAACAACCTTCTGGTGTCTCCACTGTACCTGCAACGTCAAATACTTTCTCGATTTCTTACTCTTTTTCGATTTCACCAATCTTTTTTTTATTTTTTCTTTCTCACCGCCGCAATTGGTTTCTCAATTAGTTTCCAAACACATGTGTAACTTCAAAACAAAGTCATTTTTTCGCAGTCGCTAAGACCCAGAAAATGACTGCCACAGCATTTAGTTTTTCTTTAAAAGATACAGAAAACCAACAGTCTGCCTGGTTCAATATCTTTATATTTCTTCAAGATCCATTGAACAGTTTCTCATGGCAAGAGAATACTCCGTGTATTTAAACTTTGCTTGAATAGAACTCGGTTTTCATGGCAAGAGAATATCCTGTGTATTTAAACTGCTTGAACATAACTCTGTTCTCATGTATTCAGAAAACTCTTTCTCAGAGTTCCCTGTGCAAAACGAGCTGGAGGTAGTGATCAATTTCAAAGGACTACCAGCTGCAGCTTCTATCCATAATCATTTCCCATCCATTTCTTCGGCCTTTGGTGCAATACGACGAGTGGAAAGGGCCAATATGATAAAAAAGCTTCGTCCCTTTACTGCTCGCGTTAGCTTTGTCTTGGTGCAGTACATGAAAATCTCTGACATGTTACACCGCTATTTTTTTTAACTTTTATAACATTGAATTCGATTATGTTTTACTGATTATTCGAAAGATTTATGAAGGACTGTTCATCGTGAGGATTTTGACCGGGGAGAAAAGGAGTTTTGTTTTACCATTTACAAAAGAAAAAAAAATGCATTGAATCGTTTTTACAATACAAAATTTATACACATACACAAAAATACATTACATACTGTATGTGCGTGCATAATGAAATATGATTAATTTCATTTGCGAAATAAGTCATCTAACGGCTGATATATATATATATATATATATGTGTGTGTGTGTGTGTGTGTGTGTGTATACTTGCATACATAAGCGTACGCAGCCCGTCAAAAAGACGACGAAATATTTAAATATACTATGTGCACACACGCATCCCACACTCATCACAGTATGACTACTTCTCCCCTTACCAGAAAGCAATATATATATATATATATATATATATATATTCTTGCTCTTTACTGTATATTATTATTATTGTTATTATTACTAGCCAAGCTACAACCCTAGTTGGAAAAGCAAGATGCTATAAGCCCAAGGGCTCCAATAGGGAAAAATAACCCAGTGAGGAAAGGAGATAAGGAAATAAATAAATGATGAGCACCAGTTAACAATAAATCATTCTAAAACAGTAACAAACTCAAAACAGATTATGTCCTATATCAACTATTAACAAAACAGATATGTCATATATAAACTATAAAAAGACTCATGTCAGCCTGGTCAACCTAAAAACACTTGCTCCAACTTTGAACTTTTGAAGTTCTACTGATTCAACTACCCGATTAGGAAGATCATTCCACAACTTGGTCACAGCTGGAATAAAACTTCTAAAATACTGTGTAGCACTGAGCCTCATGATCGAGAAGGACGATACACCTATGGAAAGAATAATGATGGGATCATGTAATGATAATGACAGATAATAGATGGACATTAAGAATGCCAGACTGGGTCCCTAGAGATTGTAAAAGAAGCGGGGGAAGGAAGAGAAGATGATGGATTGACGAGCTAAGAAAATTTACGAGTGTGGACTGGCAAAGACACACCATAAGCAGACTCGATTGGAAGGACATGTCTGAAGCCTTTGTCTTGCAGTGGATAAAGGATGATATATATATATATATATATATATGTGTGTGTGTGTGTGTGTGTTTATATATATATATATATATATATACAATAACCAATAATAAAGTAAATAAATTTTGAGACAATTCATGCAAATCTGGAACATCTCTCTCTCTCTCTCTCTCTCTCTCTCTCTCTCTCCTTCAAGAGTATAAAGCAGGGATTCTCAACCTGAGGTTCGCAAACCCCTAGGGGTTCAAAAGTATTTTCTAGGACGAAAAAAAAATATTTTACACAGTTAAATCTGCTGAGAGAGAGAGAGAGAGAGAGAGAGAGAGAGAGAGAGAGAGAGAGAGAGAGAGCACTTAAAACATGAATCTGCACTTTCTCACAGATAGGTAGGTAGTAAGTTGGACAAGGCACCTGCTACCGAGTTATCAGATTCTTTCTACATCCTCCTCTGGCCCATACACCTGACAACACTGAGATACAGAGATTACCAAACAATTCTTCTTCACTCAAGAGGTTAACTGTTGCACTGAAATTGTTCAGTGGCTACTTTCCTCTTGGTAAGATTAGAAGATACTCTCTAGCCACGGTAAATAACTCTTCTACGAGAAGGGACATTGCAAAATTCCACCACTGCTCTCTAGTCTTAGGTAGTGCCATAGCCTCTGAACCATGATCTTTCACTGTCTTGGGGTAGAGTTCTTTTGCTTAAGGGTACACTTTGAGTTGCTGAACTACTCTTGTACAAAAGATGCATTCAAACTACTTTTCCAGACCAAGATCTGGTTTAAAATCAATGATATTTACCCTGTTGTATCTGAAATAGTTCTGAACTCTTTGCTGGTGTTCTTGAGTATTTTATCTCTATGAGCAATGATTTACAACGCTGTTGAACATGTAAACATACTATGATGTATATGATATAAATTTTAAAGTTGTAAATGTTTACTTCATGATAAAAGATGAAAAAAGAATTTGGAACGTGACTTAAGATTGTGCCTGTCTAATGTTACTCCTAGAATTGTGGTGGCCGATGTGGTAATGTCCCTGACTGGTGTTCAAGTCCCGCTCAAACTTGTTAGTTCCTTTGGTCGCTACAACCTTACTATCCTTGTGTGCTTAGGATGGGGGCTTTGGGGGAGCCTATAAGTCTATCCGTTGAGTCATCAGGATCCATTGCCTGGCTCTCCTTGATCCTAGCTTGGGTGGAGAGGGGGCTTGGGCGCTGATCATATGTATATATGGCCAGTCTCTAGGGCATTGTCCTGCTTGCTAGGACAATGCCACTGTCCCTTGCCTCTGCCATTCATGAGCGGCCTTTAAACCTTTAAACAAACAGGCACAGCCTTCACAACTGTTAGGTTCTAAAAGTAACTTTTATTCAATGTATAACAAACTTCTATGCAAGTAGTTCCGAGCAAGAATGTCAAAGAAATTCAAAATAAAACGTGCAATAGCAGGCTTAAACAGGTTGGAGAGAGAGAGAGAGAGAGAGAGAGAGAGAGAGTATTGCACTGTATGGGCGTGTATGAAACACGTTTAACAGTACAACACTGAAGTTCAGTATTGGCAATTAAAGGAAATATTGCTTCACTTCTACATGTGTAGTGTTATGTAAAAATAATTTGAATATCATTGTTTCAATAAAGGCATTAAATTTGAATTATTTTATGATATACATCACTGTATCATTATATATTGAGTTATTATCATTATTATTACTATCATTATTATTATATCGTGGTAGGAGACCCTCTTTTAGGCAGGTTGAGTTAAAAGTAATGGCTGCATCAGCAGAGTTTATTTTCTTATCCAATTTTTCTATTTTCCGGATAATTCTCTTCTCTAGAGGAAAAGAAATGAGATAGAGAACTCTAACCCAAGACCGTGGAAAACCATTGTACAGAGGTTGTGCCACTACCCAAGACTAGAGAACAATAGTTTAATTTGGGAGTCTCCTTCTTCTAGAAGAGCTCCCTACCACAGCTAAAGAGTCTCAACCCTGACCAAGAGGAAAGTAGCCACTGAACATTTACAGTGCAGTAATTAGGCTCTTGGGTGAAGAAGAATCGTTTGGTAATCTCAGTGTTGTCAGATGTATGAGGTCAGAGGAGAATCTGTAAAGAATAGGCCAGACTATTCAGTGTGTGTGTGTGTGTGTAGGCAAAGAGAAAATGAATCGTATCCAGAGAAAAGGATGCAACGTAGTACTAACTAGCCAGTCAAAAGACCCCTTATTTCCTCCATGTCAGATTACTGGGGGTTAGGGTAATGGTCCCCCCCCCCTCTCTCTCTCTCTCTCTCTCTCTCTCTCTCTCTCTCTCTCTCTCTCTCTCTCAAGAGTATAATTATTGGTATAATGGAAAGACGGTCAATACCTCTTTTGATTGCGATCACGGTAGGTGGCGTATCTCTCTCTCTCTCTCTCTCTCTCTCTCTCTCTCTCTCTCTCTCTCTCTCTCTAACACACACACGTATACCTTATATATTTTTATCTTTATCTCTTAATTTCAAATCACTAGAAACACGTACTGTTCTAACGAAGGCAAACTACACATTTATATAAAGTTCTCGAAAACTTGTAGTTGTTGGAGTACTATCAAAGAGTAAGTAGGTTTTCTGTAAGGAACGAATAAGAGAAGAAAAGACTGAAATGAGTAGCAAAATAATAATAAATATCAACAATGTCAATTCTTATGTAGAATAGTTTTATAAATGTATAAACTGGCTAAAACCATGAATCGGCTAGCAAATTATAATACAGTAGGTCTAGATTATTTGTACCGTTCAATGTGACGTCAGCTAAAGTATTGGAGGTAAGATCAAATAACCATTATCTTGCTCTAGATTATCCTTAAAGAGAACATTATCTATATGTTGTATCCTGGACTATAGGCCTATGTAATACTGCTAAAATTTGGCTCTCAGCAGTTATACATAGCCTATATAGCCTGCGAGACCTTTCAACTTTAAATGGTTGGTGTAAACCTGCTCGACTTGCTACATAGCTCAGACGATTAAAACCTGTAACTACTGCACTGTAATTGTTCAGTAGCTACTTTCCCCTAGATAAGGGTAGAAGAGACTCTTTTAAGCTATGTTAAGCAACTCTTCTAGGAGAGAGACAGCCCAAAATCAAACCGTATTTCTCTAGTCTTGGGTAGTGCAATAGCCTCTGTACCATGATCTTCCATTATCTTGTGTTAGAGTTCTCTTGCTTGAGGGTACACTTGAGCACACTTCTATCAGATTCATTATTTCCTTTCCTCACTGGGCTATTTTCTATGTTGGAGCCATTTTGCTCATGTTTTTCCAACTAGTGTTGTAGCTTAGCAGGCAATGCCAATAATGCTTGCTTGTGATTTAGCTGTCCATTTTCCAACCTCTCCTCACTGGCATATTTTCCCTGTTGGAGCCATTGTGCTTATAACCTCTTACTTTTCGAACTAGGGTTGCAGCTGTAGCAGGCAATGGCAATAATACTTCCGTGTAATCTGGCTTTCCTTCTTGAAAAGAAAGAAATGTCATTGTCTTACCAGCCTTTGTTACATTCTCCCCCGTGAATAAGTAGCATAAAACATGACAGCACTGACTGTGCGTCTCACGGTGTGACGTAAAGCAGATAGACTAGCGGGGGGTGAACCGTGAACTTGCCATACATGTGTTTATGTTTCCTGAGTTCCTGCAGGTCGATAGAATCACAGGAATAGGAATAGGGCAAAACGTGCATTCTGGCTCCATTGCCAAACTTTTGATAGAGAGAGAGAGAGAGAGAGAGAGAGAGAGAGAGAGAGAGAGAGAGAGAGAGAGAGAGAGAGAGAGAGAGCAAAATCCAAGTCTTCTTAAACCCACTATTATTATTATTATTATTATTATTATTATTATTATTATTATTATTACAAGCTAAGCTATAACCCTTGTAGGTTAAGCAAGATTCTATAAGCCCAAAGGCTCCAACGGGGAAAAATAGCCCAGTCAGGAAAGGAAACAAGGAAATAAATAAACTAAAAGAGAAGTAATTAACAAACAAAATAAAACATATGAAGAGCAGCAACAACATCAAATCAGATCTTTGAATTAGAAAAAAACTTTAAAAAAAAAACAAGATGGAATAGAATTAAGATGGAACATCGTGTCCTAGTGTATCCTCAAGCAAGATAACTCTAATCCAAGACAGTGGAAGGCCATGGTACAGAAGCTATGGCACTACCCAAAACTAGAGAACAATGGTTTGATTTTGGAGTGTCTTTCTCATGGAAAAGCTAGTTATAATAGCTAAAGAGTCTCTTCTACCCTTAGCAAGAGGAGAGTAGCCACTGATCAATAACATTACAGTATTTAAACCCCTTGAGTGAAGAATTGTTTGGTAATCTCAATGTTGTCAGGTGTATGAGGACGGAAGAACAGTGTAAAGAACAGGCTAGACTAATTGCTGTATATGTAGGCAAAGAAAAAATTAGCCGTAACCAGAGAGTGTAATCCAATGTAGTACTGGCTAACCAGTCAAAGGACCCAATAACTCTCTAGCGGTAGTACCTCAACGGATGGCTGGTGCCCTGGCCAACCTTCCTACCTATCTTCAGTCAAACTATTACTATTATTACTAGTTAGGCTACAACCCCAGTTGGAGTTGGGGCAGAAGAACAATGTGATACTGCTCGTGGGACTAAATTGTGTGACGCTGGTAACAGCTGGTTGATGTTCGCTGGTAATCTGAGCTAGTGTCCACGAAGGCTTATTTCCCAATTCCCATCACCATCTTTCCTAATCGGGTGGTTGAATCGGTAGAACTTCATAAGTTCAAACTTGCAGCAAATGGTTTTAAGTTGAACAGGCTGATATCTTCTTATAGTTTATGTATGAAATATCTGGTTTAATGTTGTTACTGTTCTTAAAAATTTTATTTTAATTGTCCATTACTTCTCTCGTAGTTTATTTATTTCCCTGTTTCCTTTCCACACTGGGTTATGTTTCCCTGTTGGAGCCCTTGGGTTTATAACATCCTGCTTTTTCAATTAGGGTTGTAGCTTAGCTAGTAGTAGTAGTAGTAGTAGTAGTAGTAGTAGTAGTAGTAGTAATAATACACTAGTTCAAGCCCGCTACTAACGAGTGCAATAGACCTACACTTATTTTAAAGAATACATTAAATTCTTGCCTGCTGAATTTAACATTCCTAATCTTGATATTAATCTTTGGTAACGTATTTCAGTTAGCTATTCAAGCATTTTGCTTAAGATTCTTGAAATTCTGACCATACTTTGCTTTAACATCTTCCCAGACTGTAACATCCTGTACGCAGTACTATATACAGGTATACTGTACAGTTAATTTCAAACCTTGCCTTCTCCATCATGAGGCTATACAGTATACAGCATACTATACAGCATTCTTGAAGTTTTACTCCAGTTATGACCTGATTGTAGAATGATCTTCCTAATCACGTAGTTAGAGAGAGAGAGAGAGAGAGAGAGAGAGAGAGAGAGAGAGAGAGAGAGAGAGAGCACCAAAATGATTATTGCAATAACTAGTTTTTACCGATCTATACAATATAGACTTGAGGGGCATTAAGTAGAGCGCAGACCTCCGCCGCGGCAGCTTATTTCTCGGCCTTTTGCTTGACCTTAACCTTTGACCTTAACATGTATTATTTGGCGTGGATTTTCATACACTCAAATATGAACCAAATTTGAAGTCACTGTGACAACGATGTTCAAACTTATGGCTGATTACGTGAATTGGCCATTTTGCTTGACCGTGATCTTGACCTTTGACCTAGACCTTCCAAAATTCACTCAGTTCCAGCCTTTTACATAAAAGTTAATCCCTGCAGGCCTCATTACTCTGCGATTAAAATTGTGTCCAGGAAGCTGTTCACGAATTATGGCTGATTACTCCACTGAAGTCGAGTGAACTACTTCTCGGGCGGGTCCATATTAATCATCTAACGAAACATTTTCATTATAACTTATACAATTCTTTGATAGTAGCATCTTCCAAATCATATGATCTTGTGAAAAGTAATGTCTTTAGTTTCTTCTTAAATTCAATTGCTCCCTTTAGGTCCTTCATTTCAGTTGGCAGTTTATTAGTGTCTAGGCGCACAGTAGCTAAAAGCCCTTTCACCAAATTTAATATTTGTTCTTGGTTCAGATAGCCTATGTTTGTCACTCATGTGTCTTGTGTTAACATTTGTTTCTAGTTCTAGTTTATTCAGGCATTCTTTTAGATATTTTGGTTCATTTTGGTTCAGTATCGTAAACGTTAGTAAGAGTAGCCTGTATTCAATTCTCGCTTTTACCGGTAGCCAGTGTAATTTGATTAGTGCAGGGGTAATTCTTTCCCTATTGTGTAGTCCTTTTATTAATCTAGCGGCTCTGTTTTGTACTCTCTGAATTTTCTTCAGCTGATAATTTGGTAAGCCATAGAACAGTGAGTTGCAGTAATCAATTCTTGAAAATATGTGGTGATTAATGAGTATGGCCATAGATTTTTCATCTAAGTATTTACTAATAAATGCTATGTTTCTAATATGATAGTTACAATTTCTTACCATGTTATTTATATGTTCGTTCATTGTCAGTCTATCATCCATGATTACTCCCAGATTCCTGACAGATTTCTTTAGGTCAATGATCGATTGACCTATTTCAATTCTTTGGAAGCATTCGATTCTTTTTATATCTTTTTCATTTCCAAAAATAATACATTCACTTTTGTCTTCATTGAGCTTAAGCTTTTTTGTTAACATCCAAGCCTTAATGTCATTCATTATTTCATGTATCTTTCTTTTAGCTTCATCAACTGATTCTATTGGGAAATAGAATTGTGTATCATAAGCGTATATTTTAAACTTAACTCTGAGAGTTTCAAGTATATTTGCCAGTTCAATCGTGTAAATTTCAAACAAGAGAGGACCTAGTACACTACCTTGAGGCACCCCTTGGGTTAGTTTTCTTGTCTCAGATTCAACATTTGATATTACTACTTTAACTTTGCGGTTTTCAAGATAACTCACAAATCAGTCGTGTGCTCGTTCTACGATGCCCACAGCTTTAAGGTCTTCCATCATATATGTATGTTCTACAGTATCAAATGCTGCACTTAGATCAAGCATTACAAGAATGCAACACTTGCCTTTTGTTATAATTTCTGTTATGTCATTTTTTATCGCTAACACTGTTGTTTCTGTGGAGTAATTTTCTCTGTATGCAGATTGATCATCAGGTATGGCATTAGATTTTTTCAGATATTTCCGGGTTTGTTCGTGTACAGCAGTTTCAATAATTTTCGAAAAATATGACAGATTTGATATTGGCCTATATGAACTTAAATTGTCTGCATGACCTTTTCCTTTATACACAGGCTTGATACACGCAACTTTTTCACAATCAGGGAAAACTGCCAGTGTTAGACTCATATTTACCATGTTTCGGTAGGTCTCTTGTAGTCTGGTGAAATTTTCTGCATCTTTTACATCATTAATTGGAAATGGATCATTTCCGCAGTAGGTTTTTTTACTTTCTTTATTATTCTCATATAATCACTCTGACTTAACTCTTTGAATACCCTTAGCTTATTTACACCTGTTGCTGATGTATTCCTTCGCTCTGTTGTGGCGATGTTGTGAAAACTGGAGCAGAGCTGATTTATTTTTTCCTCAAAATAATCAATAAAATTATTTGCAAGGCATTTAGGATCATTAGTTATGTCAGGCAACACTATTTCTGTCTTTAGACCTAATAGTTTCTTTAGGTTCTTATGTATTTTCCGTGGGTCATTTTCATTGCACACTTTTTTATAATAGGCCTTTTTTTTAACTAAGATAAGGTAATTGTAGCGATTTCTAGCTGTTTTGTAATGTTGCCAGTTTTCATTATTTTTATTTCTTTTCCATTTATCCTCCATTTTTCTTTTTTCTTTTTTTTTCTTCGTGTGATTCATTATCAAACCATTTCGATTTTTCTTTAATTGTGATTATTTTTGTTATTTCCGGGCACCTATTATTATAATTAGTTGCAAGTATAGTTTTACTTCTATCAGTAATGCAGTTTATACAAGATTCTCTCTCTACGTGAATTAGACATTTTGCTTGACCGTAACCTTAACCTTGACTTTTGACCTTCCAAAATTTAATAATTTCCAGCTTTTTACAAAACAGTTAATCCCTGCAAGTTTCATTACTCTGCGATTAAAACTGTGACCAGGAAGCTGTTCACAAACAAACAAACACACACAATCAAATACACAAACAGTGGCAAAAACATAACCTCCTTCCAAACTCTTTAGTTTTTTTGGTAGCTGCAACCTCACCATGCTTGTGAGCTAAGCTCTATCTGCTGGGTCATCAGCACCCATTGCCTGTCCATCCTTGGTCCTAGCTTGAGTGAAGAGGGGGCATCAGGCGTTGATCATATGTATATATGGTCACTCTCCAGGGCATTGTCCTGCCTGATACGGCAATGTCACTGTCCCTTGCCTCTGCCATTCATGAGCGGCCTTTAAAAAAAATCCCCCTAGAATTATATAATAAAAATTCCTATTCGACAACTCCCTAATGATGACCTCATGAAGAGTATTGAATGTTTACTACCTTAATTAACAGATCGATGGATGTCAATTTGCCATAACCGAAAGAAAAGCTTGTATGGCGAAGTTAAACACATTCCTTAAGTAAATATATTTAACCACGAAAAAAATAAATGGTTGCGTCATTGTATGATCTGAATTTTATACAAAAAATATAATAAATTGTTGCTTTAATTTCTTCAAAATAAATTAATACAGTTCCAAGTCCGTTTGTCTGTGAGATATCAACTCTAAATATTTGACACATGTGTCATAATGTCAATAAATATTTAATATTCGTATATGTTTACAAGTAGACCCAACAGTGTGAAGGTTCTTTGTCATGTCTAAAAGGCTGAATTATACGATGGCTTGAAATATCAATATATCAATAATGAATCTAATATAAATCATTGATTCGTCCTGGTTCTATTAAAGAATATAGAGAATATTTAGCGCAGTACACCAATTGGAGACTGATAGAGGGATTCGTACTTATACTAAATAGCTTTTAATATAGAATTGAAATCAACGAACTATCGTTGTATTGTTCAAACTTAAAAAGAAAGCATTCTTTTTATCTTGCTTTTATGACGTCGATATAAAATTAAAATAAACCCTGAAGGAGACCGTGCTGGTCTCCCTTGCTAAGGATCCACACTTATACTAAAAAAGGTTTCTAATATACAAGTGGAATCAACGAACTCTCGTTGTCTTGTTCAAACTAAAAAGAAATCTATCTTTTAATCTTGCTATGATGACGTCAATACGACGTGAAAGTAAATCCTGAAGGAGACCGTGCTGGTCTCCCTTGCTAAGGATCCACACACATACTAAAATCGCTTCTAACATAGAAGTGAAATCAACCAACTCGTTGTATTGTTCAAACTTAAAAATATAAAGCTCGATCCATCTCGTTTTTTGTGAGGTCAATACGACGTGAAACTATAACACTGAAGCAGATTGTGCTGGTCTCCCCCCGTTACTGTCTGCTCAGTCCATAAATCTAGGCTCAAAGTGAGAGTAGTACAGGAGAGTCCCTCACTCATCGATTTCCGAAGCAGCAGCAGCAGCCAGTGGGCTAGGCTAGGGATGAAGGAGAGGCCACCGGGTAAGTGGCAATCTGGGGGGCCCCAGGAGGTGGAGGGAGCAGTGAAGGGAATGTTCTGGGGAAGGATAAAGTTTGGAAGTCTGCCAGAAGTGATATTATACTTCCAAATTCCTCTTTTTTGAAATACCATTGTGTAGGTAAAGGCGTTGAATTTTTGGGATTTCCATTTACATAGGATAGGATACCTGAATCGCATTTGAATTAGATTTATGAATTTGGGTTATATAGCCCAACACTGGGGCCTGGGAGGCCATTCTGTGCCATAAGTGTAACAGGGTTGGAGGGTAAATCTTGATTTTGCACTATGAATCAAGTGTTAAAAGAGGTTGGATAGAAAGATGTAAGATATGGAGTAAGAACATCATTAGGCTATAGTAGAAGGATTTAAAAGTGACAGAGGGAAAGACCAAAGAAGAGGTGGAAAGACTGCATTAGGGAGGATATGTAGGAAAAGAATGTATACAAAAACATGGTATATGACAGATCGAGCTGGAGAAGACTTGCCAAAAACAGCAACCCTGCATAAATGGGCTAATAATACTGTAAAGAGGCAGCAGCTAGGGGCCGAAGAAATGCTACAAAGATCCGTGAGTAATACTTACAGTGCAAAACACAAGCTCAAGAAGCCACGGGAGCATTTACTGCACATAAATGGGCTAATAATGCTGTACAAGCAGCAGCTAGGGGCCGAAGAAAGGCTACAAAGATCCATAAGTAACGCCTGCAAAACTCAAGAAGCCACAGGGGCATTTACTGCCCTACGAGGGAGAGGATTTTTGTAGGATCCTTCTTTAACTTCATTAATAAACATCAGTAAATACGAATGATTTCCTCCAACTTCCTGGTGGTGCTATACTACTGGAGTTCCAATACAGTTGTTAGTTTTCCATAGTTATAAATATTTCCTACTGATTAGTCACCTATGCTGTTTTCAATCTTTCTCTTGCATATCATTCCAGAGAGCAATACCAAAACATTGCTTTCCATTATCAAACTCTTCTATCACTCTTTATACAAAATCTGACTTGAAAGCCTTTAATATTATAACTTTAAAGAAAGCACGTCAATTACACTTTTGTTAGATATGATCAACATGTGAGGATGACTAATAGATAGAATAAAGTCCAATCTCCTCATTAAGAGCTTCTTCATAGGCCTTTTCTATAGAAAAACCTACTTGGCTTAGTCATAAGTCTTTTGCTTTCAAGATACTTCATCTAAATCAGGTACTAAATATGTGGGCAATCTACGCTCTTATTTAAGGGCTCTAGATGGCACTTTACTAGTATGTAAGACTTTACTAGTCATCCAATGTCCAACACGAACCAGTTATGAAAATTTTGATTTGTTTGCAGAGCATCTGAGAATCTGCTAGAATAGTCCTTTTTCTTATTCTTGTTTTCTTATTGAACCATTTATCAGATTTATTGGCTTCTTTCACTTGCATATATTCATGAACTTACTCGTAAGGCTGTGCATTCTTATTAAAATAATTTACGTTGAGGTTCCTTGAAAGGTTTAGTCCCTGGTCTAACTAGGTATGGTTCAAACATTTTAAAAGATTAAGTAATTATAACATCACCTAAAATATTAACTACATTCCAATTCATCATTGTTAAACGATATTGCATTAGTATTAGTAACTTTAGTAATAGTGTAAGCTGCTAAAATTACAGAAATTAACTTAATGATACCAATCTAATTCAAAATAATGATTATAAGAATGTACATCAGCATGTGGTAGCAGCCACGGACATTATCTTATCATTGGTTGATAAGAAGATAATTTAAATAGAGTAGGTGCATAGATAAGATTCAGTTGTCTTTTACTAACAAGGCTTATTGATGGAATCCACCTGAATAATTTATGTAAATTATTAAAACAAGATTCTCTTTTGCAAAAGTAGGAATAAACACCTACTTTACAAGTATATTTTAAAAGCTGTTTTTGTTATGAGGGGGGATTTAATACTTAAGTCCCTTGGAAAGTTGAAGAAGCTCTAATCTTAACTACTAGTGTAAGCAATTCAGTTTTATAGCATAATAAATTTAAATTTGTTTACGAACAATGTATCAATTTGCCAGTAAAACTTTTTCTCAGTGTGAGCAATTTTTGTGGACAGGCACTAAGGAGACTAGCACACAATACACATAAAGCAGTCGTGCAGTACAAATACGCCATCCACGCCGTGTTCATAGCATTTTTATTTTGCCTTAGCTCAGACTTTAACGCTTTTACTCTCCTAGCACCACTCATACTAGCATCACTTATGGTTAACTTGCCAGCATCTTTGGAAGTGTTCTTTGTAGAGTTGTGACCAAAAGTTCTTTATAAAACAGTGATCACTATTGTTCACTTTCAAGTTAAGAGGAATAGTCCAATACAGAATTCAGACAATGGTCCCCAGGATGATTAAGAAAGAAGGTAAGGAGATGATTACTGTAGAGGTGAAAAAAAGAAATTATTGAGAAGCAGGAACAAGGTACATGTGGGGCAATACTGGTAGAAATGTACAATCGTACAACATCCTTGATTTGTGGAATTCTAAAGAAAAAAAATCAATGCAATTGATGTTGCAAAACGGGTGCTGACATCGACAAAACAATGGCCTCGTATTCTTGATAATATTGAAAACTTGCTTCTCATCTGGATTTATAACCAGTTAGTGGGAGATGCAATTACTGAGAATATTATTTGTGAAAAGGCAAAGGTATTGTATTCTGACCTTGTTAAAAAGGAGCTAGGTTTGTCAGCAGACAAAGAAAAAAAAAACATTCAAAGTATGCTGTAGCGCTTGAAAATTTAAAGAGGAGAACTGGTATCCATAGTGTTGTGCGAAATGGTGAGGTTGCGAGTTACGATGGCAAAGCAGCAGATATTTGTTGTGGAATTTGAAAGGTTTGTGGATTCTGAGCCTTATATGTCACAGCAAACATTTAAATGTAATGAGACCAGCCTTTTTTTTAGAAGAAGATGCCATGGAGGACCTTCATTACCGCAGAAATAAAGACAATTTCCAATCAAAAGTCACTGAAAGATCATCTAACCCTGCTATTCTGTGCTAATGCCAGCAGGGATTGCAAAATCAAACTACTTCTGGTGTAATATTCAAAGAATCCACAAGCCTTTAAAAAGTACAAGTTGCAAAGGGAGCAACTGAAGCTTGAGTGACTCCCATTTTTTTGTGGAATGGGTTAATGAGGTTTTGGGTCATGAGGTAAAAAATTACCTTATAGAGAAGAACCTTCCACTCCAAGCCTTGTTGCTTATGGACAATGCTCCTTCCCATACTCCAGCCATTGAAGACTACCTAATAGAGGAATTCAAATTGCTCTGAATGAGGTTCCTGCCACCTAACAGCAGCCCAATACTCTAACCCTTGTATCAGCAGGTGATCTTGAACTTCAAAAACTTATGTCTACAAACCAATATTTTCCTCTTTCATATGTTAACCGTGAATAAATCTATTGTATAATAAAAATCATGGATCCGGATGTGATCCAGATCACGGCAAAAATCAAAATTACTTAAAAAGTTAGCCCCTTTCTGACATATCCAGCTTTACACAAAGGCAATGTTCCAGCAATGCTTCGAGATCACCAATGGGCCCAACTTTACCCTACGAGAGTTTTGGAAAGAACATTTCATTATTGTTAGCCGCCACAAAATGATTTATAAAGCCTGAGAAGTGGACACCAACAGAACCCTCAATTCTGCATGGATGAAACTGTGGCTTGAATGTGTTGCTGAACGCAATTTTGAGGGATTTGAACTCATCATGGCAGAAGTTAACGATGAAATTGTATTCTTGGGTATGACAATGGGGTTGGAGGTGGACAAGGATGATGTCAACAATCTTCTAGACAAAAATAGCAAGAAGATGATGACCGGATAGCTAGTGGTGTTGCATAAGGAGTAGCAACAAGAGGTTGCAGAGGTTATTTCATCTGAGGCGGGACCGTAATAAACGTCTTGCTTCAAGTGAAATTGAGATGATTCATCACAAGAACTACCATCAAGGTTTAAAGGATTAAAGGCCACTCATGAATAGTATAGGCAAGGGACTGACATTACCCTATCAAGCAGGACAATGCCCTAGACACTATGATCAGCGCCCAAGCCCCTTCTCCACCCAAGCTAGGACCAAGCTGATGACTCAGCAGATAGACCTATAGGCTCCCATAAACCCCCCATCCTTAGCACACAAGGATAGTGAGGTTACAGCGACCGAAGAAACTAACAAGTTTGAGAGGGACTCGAACCCTAGTTTGGTGTTCACCAGTCAGGGACGTTACTGCATCGGCATTTTGTATGATCCCTTCATTAAAATTATATATCTTGGCCATTTCCAATACAATTCAAATTGAAAAACTTAATAATATAATTTCAGTCTGTCTTTGCCACCTTTACGGCCTGCCAACCCAAGAGCCAGTGTCTTGCATAAGGCGAGGCAATCTTAAAGCAAGAAGTTTGCCACCAGTCAACTGTCAAATTGAAGGTTTGACCACAACCATGAACCCAGAATGAAAACGATGTAGTTTTGATATTTTAATGTCCATACACCTTTCCTACACTTGACCCAGATTTAAATTTCCAGAAGGTTCTCGTTCGTTCGAATAAGATAATAATTCCGAAACGAATAGTCATTTTATACACTTTATGTTTTATGAAAAGTAGGCCTTCTCCATAATGGAGCATCTTCAACTAATTGCTTGCTAGCTCATTCGACATGGAAGCTGATTGGATTATTAATGGTGTTGTGTGTGTGTTAGTGTGTGCAGTGAGAACATGTATAAAAATAACTGTTAACTAAGAAAATAAATGAAAACTTATGAATGGCAGTAGCAAGGGACAGTCACAATGCCCCAGAGACTCACCATATATACATAAAATCAGCACATAAGTTCTCCCTCCGTCCAGGCTAGGACCAGGGTGGACCAGGCAATGGTTGCTGATGGCTAAGCAGGTAGACCTATAAGCTACCGAAAATTCCACTATCCTTAACTCACAAGGATGGCGAGGTAGCAGAAACTACAAGAAACTATCGAGCTTGAGCAGTTCTCGAACCCCAGTCCAGGACATTTGAAAGCATTCGAACCCCAGTCCAGGACATTCCCAAGTTCTCGAACCCCAGTCCAGGACATTTGTAAGTATTCGAACCCCAGTCCAGGACTTTTCCAAGTACTCGAACCCCAGTCCTGGACGTTCCCAAGTTCTTGAACCCCAGTCCAGGACTTTTCCAAGTTCTTGAACCCCATTCCAGGACTTTTCCAAGTTCTCAAACCCCAGTCCAGGATGTTTCCTAGTTTTCGAACCCCAGTTCAGGACGTTTCCAAGTTCTCGAACCCCTGTTCAGGACGTTTCCAAGTTCTCGAACCACAGTCCAGGAAATTTGCAAGTACTCGAACCCCAGTCCAGGACGTTTCCAAGTTCTCGAACCCCTGTCCAGGACGTTTCCAAGTTCTCAAACCACAGTCCAGGACGTTTCCAAGTTCTCGAACCCCAGTCCAGGAAATTTGCAAGTACTCGAACCCCAGTCCAGGACGTTTCCAAGTTCTCGAACCCCAATCCAGGACGTTTCCAAGTACTCAAACCCCAGTCCACGACCTTTCCAAATACTTGAACTCCAGTTCAGGAAGCTTCCAAGTACTCGAACCTCAATCCAGGACGTTCCTAAGTACTTGAACCCAAGTCCAGGACGTTTCCAAGTTCTCAAACCCCAGTCCAGGACATTTGAAAGTACTCAAACCCCAGTCCAGGACGTTTCCAAGTTCTTGAACCCCAGTCCAGGATATTTGCAAGTACTCGAACCCCAGTCCAGGACGTTTCCAAGTTCTTGAACCCCAATCCAGGATGTTTCCAAGTACTTGAATCCCAGTCCACGACTCTTCCAAGTTCTCGAACCCCAATCCAGGACATTTGCAAGTACTCGCACCCCAGTCCAGGCTGTTTCCAAGTTCTCAAACCCCAATCCAGGATGTTTCCAAGTACTTGAACCCCAGTCCAGGACGTTTCCAAGTTCTCGAACGGCAATCCAGTACATTTGCAAGTACTCGAACCCCGGTCCATGACGTTTCCAAGTACTCGAACCCCAGTCCATGACGTTTCCAAGTACTCGATCCCCAGTCTAGGACGTTTCCAACTTCTTGAACCCCAGTCCAGGATATTTGCAAGTACTCGAACCCCAGTCCAGGACGTTTCCAAGTTCTTGAACCCCAGTCCAGGACGTTTCCAACTTCTCGAACCCCAGTCCAGGATATTTGCAAGTACTCGAACCCCAGTCCAGGACGTTTCCAAGTTCTTGAACCCCAGTCCAGGACGTTTCCAACTTCTTGAACCCCAGTCCAGGACGTTTCCAACTTCTTGAACCCCAGTCCAGGATATTTGCAAGTACTCGAACCCCAGTCCAGGACGTTTCAAAGTTCTTGAACCCCAATCCAGGACGTTTCCAAGTAATCGAACTCCAGTCCAGGACTCTTCCAAGTTCTCGAACCCCAATCCAGGACATTTGCAAGTACTCGAACCCCAGTCCAGGACGTTTCCAAGTTCTCAAACCCCAATCCAGGATGTTTCCAAGTACTCGAACCCCAGTCCATGACGTTTCCAAGTTCTCGAACCCCAGTCCAGGACATTTCCAAGTACTCGAAGTCCAGTCCATGACGTTTCCAAGTTCTCGAACCCCAATCCAGGACGTTTCTAAGTACTCGAACCCCAGTCCAGGACTTTTCCAAGTTCTTGAACCCCAGTCCAGGACTTTTCCATGTCCTCGAACCTCAATACAGGACGTTTCCAAGTACTTGAACCCCAGTCCAGGACTTTTCCATGTCCTCGAACCTCAATACAGGACGTTTCCAAGTCCTTGAACCCCAGTCCAGGGGGTTTCCAAGTTCTCGAACCACAGTCCAGGACTTTTCCAAGTACTCGAACCCTAATCCAGACGATTGCTAGGCATAGACGTTTCCAAGATGCTTGAAAATGTTAGTACATTGGCATATTGACACATTAAACACAGCATCGCTACAGACAATCAATCGATCTAACGATAACAATGCTTCGCCTAGGCCGATGATGTTAGATTTCCCGAGTTTTTTTTTTTTTTTTTTTTTTTTTTTTTTTTTCGTCTTCTTCTCCCTCCGTCAGGACGTGAAAGCAGCTGTCGTCCTTGAAGGAGTGGTCGATCAATACAATCATTGCCATGTCAGCAAGATCCTGCTTTCGGCTTGCATATCCTATTGCAGTGTTCCGTTTCAGAAGAGAGTTTCATACAGAAATTATGTACCTATGCATATAGTATATGCATGCCATGTGTCAACTTACGTACATACATTATTATTATTATTATTATTAGCTAAGCTACAAGCCTAGTTGGAAAAGCAAGATGCTATAAGCCCAAGGGCTCCAACAGGGGAAAATAGCACAGTGAGGAAAGGAAATAAACTCTATGAGAAGAAATGAACAATCAAAATATAACATTTTAAGAACAGTAACAACATTAAAATAGATCTGTCATTTATAAACTATAAAAATTCTTATGTCAGCCTGTTCACCGTATAAATATTTGTACAAGTTTGAACTTTTGAATATCTACTGATTCATCTGGAATAAAACTTCTAGAATACTGTGCACTATTGAGACTCAAATGAAGAAGGCCTGACTATTAGAATTAACTACCTGCCTGGTATTACGAACAGGATGGAATTGTCCCGGGAGATCTGAATATAAAGGATGGTCAGAATTATGAAAAATCTTACGCAACATGCATAACGAACTAATTGAACTGATTTTCACGTTAATTCTCAAATCCACAATATGGAAGCAGTTAGAAAACAAGAAAGAATTCAGCTTCTAGAAAACCTTAACATATATTAGTGAGAGCTTATTATATAGTCTTGAGGCCGTATATATTTCTATATTCTTAAACAGTTGGAAATTATTGCATTCTTTATGAACAAAGATTAGTATACGCATTAATCTTGTTATTGCACAATTTGAATAAGTAATAAATATAAAAATAAATACATTTCATGTTGATTTTTGAAATTTGTATGACCGTAATACTAAAAAAATTATAAAATATTGCATGAATTCAGACAGTAAGATTTTAACTTGAATTTTCAATTTTTAAGAAGAAACCTTCAAGTTACACGTTTGTGAGAGAGAGAGAGAGAGAGAGAGAGAGAGAGAGAGAGAGAGAGAGAGAGAGAGAGTAATCAAAATTAATACTGGTATGACCATCTGATTAAATAGTTTTCTTTCTAGAGGAAGTGGCAAATTGCTTTTCATAATCGGTCATTAGCAGTTCTTCTAGAAGGACACTCCAAAATCAAACTATTGTTCTCTAGTCTTAGGTAGTGTCATAGCCTCTGTACCATTGTCTTCCACTGTCATTGGGTTAGAGTTCTCTTGCTTGAGGGTACACTCGGGCACACTATTCTTTCTAATTTTTCTTCCTCTTGTTTTGTTAGTTATTATAGTTTAAAAAAGAAATATTTATTTTTATGTTATAACTGTTCTTATTATATTTTTTCCTTTGCTTTCCTTACTGGGCTATTTGGCCTGTTGGGGCCCCTAGGCTTATAGCATCCTGCTTTTCCAACTAGGGTCATAGCTTAGCAAGTAATAATAATAATAATAATAATAATAATAATAATAATAATAATATGGCACAAATACAGGTAGGCCTACAGAGATGTTGAATAAGACAAACACGCAAAAACTGGATATTCTAGCGTGATATGTTAACACAAGGTATCTAACTTATCAAATATTCAATTGCCAATATTCAAAAACTAATTTCATCACAACAACGAGAATTTATCTCTATTAATAATAATGATGATATAAATGTAATGCGATAAAACAATGCATAGGCCTATAATATGAAAACATACCAAGCATAGGCTTATACAATTCAATACGATGAAACAATCCATAGGCCTATAATATAAAAACATACCATGCATAGGCCTAAACAATCAACACATAGGGTAACCCTACATCATTAAGAAACGTATCCATGCATAGACCTATACAATCAAGACATAGGCTAACTTTACATCATTAAGAAACGTATCCATGCTTAGGCCTATACACTCAAGACATAGGCTAACACTACATCATTATGGAACTCATGAGCAAACATGCCTTTGCTATTTCTTGGTATAAATCTCGTAGTCCTTTGGAAATTAATGTAGAATGTTATCCAGATGCCAAACGGTTTGATATTGAAAACTAATGAGAACAGTATGTAAAATTAAACTTTATTTCTGAAATACTTTCAGGAGGCGAGTGAATTGTTAGTATCGAAAAATAATGAGAACATATTACGTGAAATTAAATTTTACTCTTGAAATACTATCAAAAAAGCGAGTGGACTGTTCATATAAAAAAATAATGAAAACATAGAACGTAAAACTAAATTTTACTTTTGAAATACTTTCAGAAAAGCGAGTGAAATGTTAATATCGAAAAATAATGAGAACAGTATGTAAAGTCAAATTTATTTTTGAAATACTTTCAGAAAAGCGAGTGAAATGTTAATATCGAAAACTAATGAGAACATTATGTAACATTAAATTCTATTTTTTAAATAATTTCAGAAAAGCAAGTGAACTGTTAACATCGAAAAATTATGAGAACATGTGTAAAAGTAAATTCTACTTTTGAAATACTTTCAGAAAAGCGAATGATGAACTGAAGATTAAAAATCTTCTATTTCTAAAAAGTGAAACTAAAGATTAAAAATCTTCTATTTCTAAAAAGTGAAACTGAAGATTAAAAATCTTCTATTTCTAAAAAGTGAAACTGATTTGGTTCAGCATCGTTGACAAATGCTTAACGAAAAATGCACTCAA